>NC_090236.1:9337500-9607500 GCF_024489055.1 Chanodichthys erythropterus
GCCGTTTTATTGTTATTCAAGCTTTACACAAATATTCGCATAATTTCAAGCAGGCGATATATAGAGCGCCTCATCTGAGGTCCTTTTTAAGGAAGGCTCGCTGTTTCTCCGTCATTTTAATTTGCACTTTCGTTAAGAACGTAAAATACGATATTTATTTAAACACTATAATAACTTATCAAACACAACACTAAATAAAGTATCACAAATGTAATGTAGCTATTTACTAGTGATGGCGAAATGAAGCTTTGTGAAGCACCGAGGCTTTCCTTTCAAGTAAAAGGTTCATTACTCAAAGCTTTTCAACACGGTGCACACTAACGACATCTTGTGGTCAAAAGGTGGAAAAAACTGCCTTTGCGTCCCAGACGACGCAGCTATTTTTGGAGTTTCATGTAATAAATCAGTTTGTGCTATGAAAAGCGTATACAACAATGTAAATTATTATTATACATTAAAAAAAAGTTTTTCACGTGTCATTTCACTTACACAATTTGAATAAATGAGTCTGAATACAATTTGGGGGAGAAATAGGCAAGCTTTGGCATATATTATAAAAATAAATGATTGTCATAGAATGAAGTATGAACTGGGAATAAATACAAACTGAACAATGTAAATATTTATTCGTATTATGGCATATTTTTTGCTAAAAAGCAAATGACACTTCACATCTGCGCAAGGTTTCACGTTATGTAAATCAGAATACGAAGCAGTCACTTGGTTGTGTGCGAAAAGCTTCGTACGTCACCGATCATGTGGTTATGGCAAAACGAATCAAGCTCCGATACAGTGCTTCAGTGTGACATGTTTACTTTTTTTGATACAAGCTTCGAAGCCTGGGTGTCAAATGTCACACCACTACTATTTACCTCAATTAAAAAAAATAGCCTACTTTTAAAAATATTTATTTTCCATGATTTTTATTTATCATTATGGCTGACCTTTATATTAATGTTTGATGCCGAAAAAAAGAAAAAAAAAAGTCAAACAAAATTTTAAAACAAATAATAATCTTCTTATTCAATTGCTTTAGTTCTTTCCTTACAAGGTCAGCTTTTAAAATAAGTTTGGGAGTGTATTTTCTTCCACTTATTCATTCAATTGGATGCTGTTTCTTAGGCCTATGCTTGTCTGTCTATAGCACACGTACATCTTGGAGACATTTGATGTGTGTGTTTACATCTGGAAAAAGTATTTTTTAGAGTGTTTGCTCATCTGCAGTACGTCTATAGGACGTTTCATGTCAGATGTCAAATAGACGTTTAGAAGATGTCTTTAAGATGTTTATGATTGTAAAACTGACATCTTAAAGATGTCTATCAGATGTTTGTAAACAGCAGATGCTTTCCAGATGATGTGATCTTTAACAGACATCTTGCAGACGTACGTGTGCTATCTGTCTAGATCAATCTAGATCCCAGCTAACAGGAACTTCCATAACGTTCTGGCAAGGTTTTCTCATAATTATGAACAAACATTCTTCTATAGCCTATGTTAATAAAATGTTTGTTTAGAGTTTTAGGTCTTTAATAATGTTCTCAAAACATTAGCACATTATCTAGCTCTAGCTTTTTCTGAAACTTTTAAGTTGAACGTTCGGCTTTTTTGTTACTTCTTATTTCAGAATATTCCGACAACATTCAAAACTAACGTTCCTATAATGTTTGCAAAACAATAAAATTGAATGTTCCCTTTTTTTAAACATTAACTTTTTCAAACATTTGAAAAATTAGACGTTTTTAACATTCAGAGAACAATAATAAAAAAAAAAACTTAATAGGAACGTTAACAAAACGTTCTTAGAACATGTTTTTGCTAGCTGGGATAGCACTACTGTGGCAAGCATAAATATCGCATATACCATGAAGCTTATTGCCACTTCAGCAGGTGTTTTCTTGCCAGTGTCAATTCTCTTTCTGTATGTGATCAACTGAGGAATAATACCACACTGTCTTCAATATATAATTTTATCTGACTTGTTCTACAGAGTTAGGGGGGGGGGGGGTAAAATCAACATTTAGACCTTATTGTTGTCATATCATTTTCTGCACTGGGTATCATTAAGGTTTCAACGGTATTACTACTCTTACCGATAGGCCTACTGTTTATTGATCCGGTACTTTAACAGTATTCTTATTGGTACTTTTTGTTTATAATATAATATAATTAATATAATATAATATAATATAATATAATATAATATAATATAATATAATATAATATAATATAATATAATATAATATAATATAATATATAAAAAGAGCTGAATTAACTTTGCTTTATATTATATAGTGTCTGGCATTTTTGGTCTTTTATTTAAGATACAGTAAGAACATGAACAAAGAAACAAAGTAAAACAAACTGACAAATACAATTAAAAATATAGCTGCAAGCAGCAATGTGGGGCTAAGCACCGAAGGCACAGCAAACAGAGCAACACAGCAAGCAGAGCAGCATTTCAAGCAGAGCAACACTGTAAGCAGAACAGCACATCAAACAGAGCAGCACACCAAGCAGAGCAGAACATCAAACAGAACAGCACAGCAAAAAGAGCAGCTTTTAAAGCAGAGCAACACGGCAAGCATTTCAAGCACTCAAATGTCTGAGCTGTAGTGCAGTGCGGAGCAAGAAGAGCAAGAATAGCAAAAATTGAATGTACATGAAAAACAGCTGGTTCAGAAGTAGAGGTGAGAATGAGCTCAAAATGACCATATATAGATATATATATATATATATATATATATATATATATATATATATATATATTTCAGATACATATGTTTATTTAGCATACATGTATACATTTATTTAACATTTTTTGATGTTTGATTAACATTAATGACAGACAGGTATTTATTTGGGGGCTGCTGAATGCATGGACGTCATATACTGACACATCCATTTTTTACCCACTTAGCTGTAAGCCATAGCCGACTGTATTCACGCATGATACTCCACAAGATGCATTTTGACATCTGTGTGTGCGTGTATTCAGGCGCGAGGAGAATTTTTTTGAAAATGTAAAAATGCACAATGGTTCCTGTGATGGTTAGGTTTAGGGATAGGGGTAGGGTAGGGGGATAGGAAGTATGGTTTGTACAGTATAAAAACCATTACGCCTATGGAGAGACCCCACTAAGATAGGTGCGCCTGTTTGTGTGTGTGTGTGTGTGTGTGTGTGTGTGTGCGTTCCTGGTATTCTCTTCATTATGAGGACCAATGGACTTTTTTTTTTTTCTTTTTTTTTTGGTCCCCTTGAAGAAAATAGTTCATAAATAATATCAAATTATGTTTTTTTTTTTTTTTTTTTTTTTTTTAAATGCAAAAAATGCAGAAATTTTTCTGTGATGGTAGGTTTAGGGGTAGGGGATAGAATTTACAGTTTTTACAAAATAAAAACCATTACACCTACGGAGAGTCCTCAAAAGACAGCAAAACCGAGAACTGTATGTGTGTGTGTGTGTGTGTGTGCGTGTGTGTGTGTGTGTGTGTGTGTGTGTGTGTGTGTGTGTGTGTGTGTGTGTGTGTGTGTGTGTGTGTGTGTGTGAAGGGAAGTTGGCTATATGACAAAACATTTGAGTATATCCTCGTTTTGAAAAACAATTAAAATATATATATGTAGTATTTAGTAATTATTATTATTATTAGCTTCATATGGTATTAGAGCGGTGTAACCTGTATTAACTCTTGAGCTGTTTCAGAGATCAGTGTGAAACAGATTTTCCTCATTTCCTCCTTTTGTAATTAAATGATGAAGTGAGGAGTTTTAAGTGAGAGATTTATGAAGAGGCTACATGAGCATAATTTTCAACTTCCTGTTTTAAGAACACAACTTCAGCCATCTTGATGTTTGTTACAATGGCAGTAGATCATCTGCTCACATCCTTCATTCTTCTCCTCATCAGTAACACAGGTAATTCAGTCAATTATTAAATGTGTATAAATAACTGAAATGTCTTGTTTTCAAGTGCTTCATCTATAATGATGTTTGTATAAAGCATCATGTTCAGTCTGCTATAGTTCTGCTGCTCATGAACGGTTTCTGCTCCTGATGACAAACTAAAGCACTAGAGAGAAAGAGTGAAGCGTTTCTAACATCACTAATATGGTTATATATGAACCATGTATCATAGAAACAATTATTTTATATCCATGGATTGATTTCCTGTTTCCTGCTCTACATGTATTTCTGCATGAGAATTTTTTAAAGTCCCAGTTTGTTTGTTTTCGTTATCTGTGCCATCTGTGCAATCTACAGTGCTGTTGTCAACATTCATTAAACACATCTGACCTGTAATTTAACTTTGCCACCTGAGAGTAATGAATAATATAAGGTGTCTTTGACTAAAATATCTGCAGCTTTAGAATGGAATCAGTAGTTTTGATCAAATTTGGTACTTTGTAACAAAACAGTATCTTTCTCTCTCTCCTCAGGGTTCAGTGCTGAGATCTCTGTGTTTGCTCAGACGGGAGATTCTGTTCAACTGGATATAAAGACACAAGAACTACTAGAGTTTGATGTTTTATCCTGGACAAATGATAAATCAGAGAATATAGTTAGATTTATGTATGCATCTAAAACAGAAAAACCTCACCCTTCCTACAAGGACAGAGTGGATTTCAATGATGAAACCTTCTCTCTCACACTGAAGAACATGCAGAAGATAGACAGTGGACTCTATACAGCAAGAGCAGCAGGAGAATCTGAGAAAATTATTGTTACATACAGAGTCTCTGTTATAGGTGAGTCTCGGATGTGATTTAATGTGTTTCAGCATAAAAGATAATTCATAAGAGTAATTTAATTTTCACTTTAATATAGTGTGCACACTTTTTTAAGTTTATCAGGTTTTTAAGCAACTTCAATTTAAAGCAAAAACAAAAGTCCTGCTGATTTATACTTTGACGTTTACATAGAATACAGAAAAATGTGGTTAAAGAAATATTTTTGGTCATGTTTATTCTTTATGTTGTCTTTAGATTTGAATGTATACTGAATCTCTACTGTGATTTTTATACAGCATGAATGAATGTTTAAAGCTTTTTAGAATCACTGGGCTGTTAAACTGAGATTCTGATCTTGTAGTAAATGTGTGTTTCAGATGCTGTAGAGGCTCCTGTCCTGACTGTAAAATCAAACTGGTCCAGTGATTCCTGTCTGATCAGTTTTACATGTAGAAGTCATGAATTCACACTCAGCTCTACTTTTAAATATGGCAGCTGCTCTCCAGAGGAAGTGACATCACATGAGATCTACACTCTCATCCTGTACTGCAGTGAGGAATCCATCATCTGTAACCATAGCAACACTATCAGCTGGAAAGAAGACAGAATAAATATTACACGACTCTGTGAAGGTTAATATCTGCTTTTATTTTTATCTCACAAATCAAGACTGCTTCTATAAACTGATTATATTGGTTCTTCTTCTTTTATTTTCCAGATAATAAAAGATTCTCAATCGAAACTCACCATGGTTTATCTATGTCTGGGCTTATGTTTATTGTCTTTGTTGTTGTGGTAGTGATAGTGTTTTCTGGTTTTGTCCTTTACTGTTGCTGCAAGAATAATAAAGGTATGTCCATCTTGCAAATATTAAAAAAACTGATTTCATATTTATGCTTTAAATAGTTTCTTTAGTAGCTGAAGAATGTTGGAATGTGAAAATTATTAAAGGGGGAAAAAGCAATAAGGTTTATATATGGAAACAACAAAAGATTACTGCACAGTCTGAACATTTATTGGCCTGTAAGATATTAAGCCAAGATACAACATGATTGACAGCAATCAAACACAAAGAAAGATGTTTCCACACAAGCTGTAATCTGTGAAATAAAGCTCCATTCTGACTCTCAGGTGTCAAACAGAGTGATGATACAGACTACGATGATGTTGAGGTGAGATTCAAATGTCTGTTCATCTCTATTCCTGCAGACGTCACAGATTATAAATGTCATGTCAGCCAATACTGAATATTAACTGTGTTTCACATTCTGTGATGTTTGATTTATTTCTCTTCAGACTCTGACACAGAAGATGACAGGAGATACCTGGACCACCATCACCTACTGTACAGTAGGACACCAAACACCTTCATCTGCTCATGACTGCTGAAGATCAGACTCAACTGGATACAAAGACTTTGATGATTGACTGGACTCACAAACAGAGTTTAAAGTCTTCATTTATCTCTCTGAATTCATGACTCTTGTTGTGAATGAACTTCAGATGTTATGAACGAGTGCTTCTCTGATTCTCTCATGTCACTTGAATATAGTTTCATGTACAACCCCAATTCCAGAAAAGTTGGGTCATTTTGTGAAATTTAATAAAATCAAGAGTCTGTGGTTTGCTATTTCTCTTTAATCTTTATGTAACTGACAAAAGTACAAAGAGAGAGAAAAAAAAGAAAGAAGATCAATGTTTTCACTGACCAACTCAATTGTATTTTGTAAATATGAGAACATTTTTTGATTTTGATGACTACAAAACACTCCACTAAAGTTGGGACAGAGCCGTGTTTATCACGGTGTCACATCACCTTTCCTTTTAATTACACTTTTTAAATGTTGAAGTTCTGCAAGCAAATGTTTTGCCCAATCTCGTCTGATACAAGACATCTGCACAACAGTCCGTGGTCGTTGTTGTCTGATTTTCATGATGGGCCAATCGTTTTCAATAAGAAAAGGATCTGGACTGAAGACAGGCAGTCGAGCACATCCACTATATGGTGTAGAGTGTCTAAGAAACCACTCTGATGTAGCATAAGGCCTGGCACTGTCTTGCTTCCCATAAAAGGGAACATCTTTATGACAGTATATGTCTCTGTACAATCCCAATATATACCTTCACATTAATGGTACCTTCACACAAATGGAAGTCAGCCATACTGTTTGTACTGATGCACCCCTGTACCATTACAGATGTTCGCTTTTTCAACTGTCACTGATGAAAGTCTGGATGGTCCTTTTCATCTTTGGGACTGAGAACTCAATGTCCTTTTTTCTAAAAACAAGCTGAAACATGGACTCATCTGACCACATCACACATTTCCACTGTCTTCTGAACCGTCTGAGATGAGCTCGGGCACAGAGAACTCAGCAGCATCTCTGCATTGAACAGATGTATAGCTTTTTCCTTGTGTAACAGAGATTCGAGTTGCATGTCTTGATGCAGCGGCAGACTGTGACAATGGTTTTCCAAAGTATTCCAGAGCCTGTTTAACACAATAGCATGATGGTTTCTAATGCAATGCCGGTCAAAGGTCACACACATTCAACAGAGGTTTCCTGCCTTGCCACAGGGACTGAGATTTCTCTGGATTTGCCTCTTTTTTTTTTCTTTTTCTTTTTTTTGAGTGTGTTGCAGCCATCAAAATCAAAATTTGTTTATATTTACAAAATACAATTAATTTGGACAGTGAAAACACTAGAAATTGTTTCTTTGTACTTAAAGATAATGAACAAATCACAGATTCTTGATTTTATTGCATTTTACAAAATATCCCAACTTTTCTGGAAATGGGATTGTATTGTTATGGAAGTAAATACTTCCATATATTGTAATCATACTGTTTATTTGTACTGTTTGTGCTATTTGATTTTGCTGACTTTCTTGACCAGGTTTCGTCAATACTGTAAACAAGTGATTTTAAAATATCATTGGGACTAGCGTTAAGTATAGGGTTATTTTGATAATACTTTAGAATAAATCAAATTTTTAGCTAAAACTGACCAAACAATTAATGTTTTCTTATAATTCCTGGAGAAAACTATCCTGACTGGACTAACAAACAGAGCATTCTTGTTCATCTCAAAGTCAGTTGCTCAGGTGCTCAGAATCCCTTAAGTACATTTTTTGCCTTTTTAACACTGATATTTTTGAATGGCTGTTAATGGAAAAAGATTTTTTTTGCAGTCAGATGGTGTAGTTATAACTTCTACCAGCAGAGGCTGACGGGTTCATGCTATCCAGATAAACTGGGCCTTTGTTCTAGTTGGGTTTCACAAATGTCAGTTTACATATATCATCTAAACCTGTGTGGCTTGTAACCTGAATCAGGTTTAACATTTATGTGTAGTTACTCATTTAGATTTGTCTATTGTTGGATGCTGGAATGTTTTCTGTGACTGGTTTAAACTAATGTCTGTTTTCCGTTTTCATAGTTTCTAGTCTCTTCTATATGCAGGTTATTAAAAAGCTGTAACATCCTTAAACAAGTCATTTTGTGGTGGAGATTTACAGATATGTTACACAAGCGTCATTTCACTCTTTCAACTTCCTGTTCCAAGAACACAACTTCAGCCATCTTACAATGGCAGTAGACCATCTGCTTGTCTCCTTCATCCTCCTCCTCATCAGTAACACAGGTAATACAGTCAATGATTAAATGTGTATAAATAACTGAAATGTCTTGTTTTCAAGTGCTTCATCTATAATGATGTTTGTATAAAGCATCATGTTCAGTCTGATATAGTTCTGCTGCTCATGAACGGTTTCTGCTTCTGATGACAAACTAAAGCACTAGAGAGAAAGAGTGGATCATTTCTAACATCACTAACACTAGAGAGTTAAAGAGTCATTTCTGTTAGTGAAAGAAAAAGAAATGTGAATCTGTTTACAGACAGCAGTTTTTCAAGAGTTAAAACACAAAGTCATACTGCTGATGCTTTAGAGCTCCTAAAGTTACACAGTTTTATTTATTAGTGATATTTTAGTTATATTTCATGTATCATAGAAACAAGTATTTTATATTCATGGATTGAGCCTCTGAGATGCTTAACATAACAACCAGCTGGTGATATAAAAATGATAAACTACTTCAGTATGTGACAGTTATAGTTACTATGAACACAGCCCCAACAAATTACTGAACCAATAAACCTTATGATTTATTTATTTATCCAACCAAATACAAGAGTGTGAGTTGATGATGGAGTAAGATGAAGGTGTAAAATGGGTCCAAATCCAAAAGCAGCTGAACTGTGTGTTTCTCTCTCCTCAGGGTTCAGTGCTGAGATCTCTGTGTTTGTTCAGACGGGAGATTCTGTTCAACTGGATATAAAGACACAAGAACTACCAGAGTTTGATGATTTATCCTGGAGAAATGAAAAATCAGAGAATGTAGTTAAATATTTTCATAAAACTAAAGAAGCAAGACCTCACTCTTCCTACCAGGACAGAGTGGATTTCAATGATGAAACCTTCTCTCTCACACTGAAGAACATGCAGAAGACAGACAGTGGACTCTATACAGCAAGAACAGCAGGAGAAACAGAGAAAATTATTGTTACATACAGAGTCTCTGTTATAGGTGAGTGTGATTTCTCTGTGTGATTTAATGTGTTGTGCAGACAATTCATAAGAGTAATTTGTTTCATTTTTACTTTTATATAATATGCACATTAAAACCAGTTTGTGGCACCTTTTTTTAAATTCATCAGGTATTTCGGCAACTTTAATTAAAGCAAAAACAACACTGGAGTCCTTTACTCAAAAGTTTTCATAGAGAATACAGATACAGTGCCCTCCACAAATATTGGCACCCTTAGTAAATATGAGCAAAGGCGGCTGTGAAAAAAAAATCTGCATTGTTTATCTTTTTGAAAATTCATTTTGGCATCCCTAGAAATTCTTCTGAGTAAAATATCTCTGAAGTATATTCCCATTCACACTTACATTTTTTTGAGCACACCAGGGTGACTAGGAGCATGATATTGTGCAGCCATGACTTTCTGTTCCACAGGAGTACAAATATGTGTAAACACAAAGGCCAAATCCCCTTAATCATTCATCACAATGAGAAAAAACAAATAATATAGTTCTGATGTGCAGCAAAAGATTATTGGGCTTCACAAAATAGAAAGTGGGTATAAGAAAAAAGCTAACGCATTGAAAATCCCCATTTTCACCATCAGGGAAAAAATGAAGAAGTTTCAATCAACTAAAGATGGTAGAAATCTGCCTGGAAGAGGACGTGTGTCTAAATCGTCCTAATGTGCGGTGAGGGGGAAAGTTTGAGCCAAAGACTGTCCAAGGATCACAGCTGGAGAATTGCAGAAATTAGTTGAGTCTTGATTCTCAGAAAGCCTAAAAAAATTACCAAACAGCACCTACATCCCCACAAGTTGTTCGGGAGGTTTTCAAGAAAAATCCTTCTTTGCTCATCCAAAAACAATTTCCAGTATATTCAGTTGTCAGACAAGACTGGACCGGCTTCTGTGGTCAGATGAAACTAAAAAAATAGCTTTTTGGCAGCAAACCCACCAGATTTGGTGCACACATGGATAAAAAGTACCACATGTCCACGGTTAAATATGCTGCTGGATCTTTAATGCTGTGGGCCTATTTTTCTGCTGGAGGCCCTGGACATCTTGTTCAGATACATGGCATCGTGGATTCTATCAAATACTAACAGATAAAAAATCAAAACCTGACCACTTCTGTTAGAAATCCAATAATGGGCAGTGGTTGGATGGTTCATCAGGACAATGATCTAAAACAAACATCAAAACCAACACAAAAATGTGTCACTGAGAACAAAATGAAGCTTCTGCCATGGCCATCCCAGTTCCCTGACCTGAAACCTAAATAAAATGAGTGGAGTGAACTGAAGAGAAGAAGCATGGAGCTGTGAATCTGAAGGATCTGGAGAGATTCTGTATGGAGGAATGATCTCTGATCTCTTGTCAGGTGTTCTCCAAACTCACCAGGCATTATAGAAGAAGACTCAGAGCAAAAGGACATTGCAATAATTGTGGCCAACATGAACTAGAGAAAAACATTTATTTCATAATGAGCTTTTCCACCCATTTTCAATTGTTTTACTTAAATGAAAGGTTAGAATTTTGTGAAATTTTTGAATGAAAGATAAAAAAGACAAACAATGCAGATTTATTTTCACATCAGCCTTTGCTCATATTTACTAAGGGTGCCAATATTTGTGGAGGACACTGTAAATAATGTGGTTAAAGAAATATTTTTGGTTGGCTCATTTTGTGTGTCTTTAGGTTTGAATGTGTTCTGCATCTCTACTGTGGTCTTTATTCAACAAAACCAGCATTTAAAGCTTTTTACACCACTGGTCTGTGAGTCTGATACTGATTTTGTAGTAAATGTGTGTTTCAGACGCTGTGGAGGCTCCTGTTCTGACTGTAAACTCAAACTGGTCCAGCAGTGACTCCTGTACTGTGAACTTCACATGCAGAGCTCATGACCTCATGATTCACTCCAGCTATCAGAACAACAGATGCTCTCCAGAGGAAGTGACATCACATGAGATCAACACTCTCATCCTGAACTGCAGTGAGGAATCCATCATCTGTAACCATAGCAACCCGGTTAGCAGCAAAAAAGACAGAATAGAGATTAAACAACTCTGTGGAGGTAAATATCTGCTTCTATTCAAGACGTGTGTGTACATACAGTGAGAATAAAGTAGATAATGCTCAAATCAGTCTGCCTTTTGTTTACTTTTTGGTTTAATATTCAATGTTTAATTTGAAATATTATTAGATAATTAAGTAGCTGTAAAGTTTACTATGAACAGGCTGATTCATGTTGTTCTTCATCTCTTGCTTTCCAGAGAATGAAAGGCAATCAATCCCAGACAGTCCAAGCTCAGGATTCAATTTAACCTTCATGTTGATCATTACTGTGATTCCTGTGGGAATATTAGTGTTTGGTGTTTTGCTCCTTTGCTGTTGCTGCAAGAATAATAAAGGTATGTCCATCTCACAAATACTGAAAAACTGATCTCACATTTATAGCTGAAATAGCTTCTTTGGTACTGAAAACAAGGTTTAAGAGCAACAAGACATGATTATTGCACAGGATTTGGAGTGTGTTGACTTTTTTAACAGACATCCCTTCATTTTTCAACATGCAGCTACTCCATTGCTATCTGTTGTTTGCCTTATGCATCAGATCAAGATGCTTTTAATTATCTGCGTGTATTTGTAAAAGTAGAAATTATTTTATAAATATATGTATACCCACCCCTATCCTAAACCTAACCACTTCAACAATATAAAACACTTAACAGGCAAATAAAAATACAGACACAGCATTTATTGCAAAACCATCACATCGTGCCTGTGTATTGACACCAAAGAGTATCCTGCTCCTCAAAAAATGGCACTAAAGGGGAACCTGTGTGTTAAAACGTGACCCCAAGAGGTCCTGAATAAGTGTCCAAATGTGACAAGATGGGAGTAAGAACATGTTGTAAATTCTGCTGTTATAAATACTTCAAAAAAGTGCCCTTTTATTATTAGTAAGAGCTGTCTAGTGAATCCAGAACTCTGATCAATATTAAATAGTCTGATACATGAGAGAAATCAAACATCTGACAGCAATCAAACACAAAGAAACATGTTTCCACACAAGCTGTAATCTGTGAATAAAGCTCCATTCTGACTCTCAGGTGTCAAACAGAGTGATGATACAGACTACGATGATGTTGAGGTGAGATTCAAAAGTCTGTTCATCTCTATTCCTGCAGACGTCACAGATTATAAATGTCATGTCAGACAATACTGAATATTGCCTGTGTTTCACATTCTGTGATGGTTTGATTTATTTCTCTTTAGACTCTGATGCAGAAGATGACAGGAGATACATGGACCACCATCATCTACTGTACAGTAGGACACCAAACACCTTCATCTGCTCATGACTGCTGAAGATCAGACTCAACTGGATAACCATAGCTTAAAGTCTTAATTGAACTTCATGACTCTTTGTGGAAGTGTACAGATACTCTTTTGAGTCCAGTGAACTTCAGTCAGTTATGTTATGCACACAAGTGCTTCTCTGCTTCCCTCATGTCAACTGAATATAGTTTCATGTACTGTAATCATACTGTATATTTGTGTTTTTGAGCTGTTAGAATTTGGTTGCTGCCTTTCTTGCCCAGGTTTCTGCTGAACAAGAGATTTTAAAATCTCAGTAGGAATAAACTGGTAAAGTACAGGGTAAATTGTATAATACTAATAAATCAAATTTGCAGCTTGTGGGCCATTATCACGTGTTAGTGCTTCTCTCCATGCCTAGAAAAAATGGCCATCAGTGTCATCAGTGCCAAGTCATTTTGACTTTAATGTACCTTGAGAAGCAGTCGATAGGAGATTGGTCTAACATGTAGTTCTGTTCTGATTTATCTCTGTAATTAATACAGTTAAATATGTCCTGGAATATAATGCACTATATTTATTGTATTGTTCATTAGTTTTGCCATATTTAACTTATTGTAAAGTAGTTTGGCGCAATAACTATTAAAGTTCACTATATACCCTCTTCATACTCCTAGTGCAGTCAGAATTATACATAAGGTGGGATATTTTGATCACACAAATATATTATTTCTGCAATCCAGACTATTAAAATTGTTTGATTTTGAAGATTTTTCTACTGCACATCTCTTGTGTAAAGCCAACAAAAATGAACTACTGGGCAATATTCAAATGTTCTTTACAGGAAGAGAAGAGGGCTGTAACCTGAGGGGATGTGGTAACTTTAAATCCAGCTGGTGAGAACCACCAGGAAAGGTTTGTGTATGTCTGTGTGTGGTGTCAAACTTTGGAATGGTTTGGGGATACAGCTCAAGCAATGCCCAAATATTCACCGGCTGAGGGAGGGATCTTGGTGTTCTCGGGATTGTGATCATGGGGTGATTGTTATTGTATGAAAACAGTAGTAGTTATCATCATAATTGTTCTTATTAATAATATTATACATATTAGAATGGTTATGATAATGAGGATTTTTATATTGTATTATTGTGATTATTGAGATGGTCCTAATGGGTATTTGGTATATAAATATTATAATATCGCATAAATTATTAGTAATTTAACAGATAATGGCAGCAACTCAGTGTATGGTGTAATATAAGGGAATGAATCGGGGGTGAGAGTAAATAAGTTCTACTTCTTTCCACTCTCTTTCCAGCAAGTATTATATGTGTAAATAATGTGTGTGGATATATATATATGTATATATGTGTGTGTGTAGTTATTATGTGTAATGTGTGTAATATATATATATAATTTTTATTTATTTTTTTGCTCGAAATAAACTTAATCAATCAGTCAATAAAATTTAGTCATTCTGTTCGCCTGTTTGACTGTTAGCCAGTGCTCTGATATTTATACTTTGCCTGATATGAAATAATGCTCTGAGTCTTGCCTGTAGCGTCACAAATAGGGAGGGGCAGAGAATTTGCCTGAATGGAATTTTCAAATCCAAACCCGGGTGAAAAAAGGTACATCTCTATAATGTACTTAAAATACTCTATTTTCACACACTAATTTTTTACTTAATATATAAATTATTCTTAAGCACTTAAGGTAATCTTAAGAACATCTAAGTGTACTCAACTGTGCTATTTTGAAGCACTGCATGAAGTATGAAATAAAATGTGCTTTTAATATACTAACTCTATATTTAAAAATGTATTTAGATATTACTTATAGTACATTTGAACCCATAACGTAATACAAGTGGTATCTAAATTCTTTTTTTTTTTTTTGTCTAAATTAAAGATTTTTGTTATCATATTCCGCCATCCCTAGTGGTCTTGTTTTGAGGCATCTTAAAACCTCTCTTTGCCTTGGAGGTGTGTCACAGTGTATCTTCTACCCCCAAACTGTGTGTGATAGCCATGGTATGTTCACCCATTAACTACTGTTACTGTTCAACAAATAAGAATAAATATTATTGTTTACTGTATTTTTGCAGTTATTATTGAATCCTAAAAAAGTTTTTTTTTTTTTTTTTTTTTTCTGTAGTTTTGTGTATGTCACATTTCTGGCCCTGTAACTTAAAAATACAGAATACAATTTTCTAGTTTACAGTAAAAATAAGAAATTACTGTGTGTTTTTTTTTTTACAGTGAAAACATTATTACCGTTAAAAATACTTTCAAATTAGTGTTTTACTTAGAAGAAATAACCATATTTTTGCTGTTTTCATTTGTTACTTGACAATTGTTGCCAGTTAATTACTGTGAATATTTTAAGTCACTTGTCAATGGCTGCCAGTTAATAACTTTTTTATTTATTTTTTTACATTATTACTTGCCAGTGGCTGCCATTACTGTGATTTTCACAGTCAGTTTCTTACAGCGCACTTGACATTTCTGTCCCCTTCACTTCTGAAATGGCTTTGGCCCTGTACAAACGTGTTTGTTATTAAAGCAGTCAGTGTAAAGGGTACAGTGTTATCAGTCAGCAGCATGAGGATAATAGAGTCATTTTTTAAATGTTCTTTTGCTATGAAAATTTCTTTTACTTCTAATTTGATGATATGATTTGTAAGAACTCAAAATTTTACTCGTTTTATTTTAAACCATATAGGATTATGTGTTAGTTGGAAGCTTTAAATCAACCCATATCCTGATTTCTCCATTTGGTGTAAAACTTTTACAGAAAACATGAGACGACAAGCGCTGCTTCCACATTCTTTCATTTCTTTTTCCTATTTCGCAAGTCTTGCAACTCAGCAGCTCTGAAGAACACATCAGTGTTACAGATCCCTTGTTTCCCTGGACTCCATTTCCCAGAATCCTCCTGTTCTCCACACCTGCACTCACTTCCCTCGTCTGCTCCTCATCGTCACTCATCACCTGCACCTGGACTCTATTGTCAGCACTCCCCATATATTGCACTCACTCCCTTCACTCCTGGTCCGTTCTCTGTTTTGTTAAGGTGTCTGTCTGTTGTTCATTGCCATTGTTTGAAGTAAAGTCTCTATTATCGTGGAAATCCGTATCTGCCTCATCTCTCTACCAGCCACCCGTAACAGAAGAACGGACCTAAACCGACCGGATTTTCCACGAAAAAAAAAATGGAGACTTTCCCCAGCTCCCTGGATCCAGCTCCTCCATCGCCTCTCACCCTAACAGCCAGCGAACGCATTATCGGGCTCCTGCAGGTAGGACGTTCGCTGGAGAGGTATGTGGAGGAGTTCGTTGAGCTTGCTTACTTGTCTAACTGGCCCGACGCTCAGTTGATCTCCCTGTTTTTGGATGGATTGGATGACGACACTATCCGTTTTGATGAACCTGTTTTTTGTTTCTCCTTAAGCGAAACTATCAATTTAATTTTGTGGTTGAATGGCTCCAATTTCTTAGTAGAAGAGGTTCAGGATCAGTGTTGTCGTCCGGTCCATCCAGAAACACGGTTGGCCGGGCCAGTCAGTCAACCTCCGGCTTCCTCCGCATACCGCTCCAGCGAACTCCCTGCCTGCCCCAGGCTGGACCCATATTCCGCTACTGGGCCCAGTAAGCGGAGGAGGAGGAAGAAAGCGGCCCCAGTATCTCCAGAGCCCGCTCCAGTATCTCCAGAGCCCGCTCCAGTATCTCCAGAGCCCGCTCCAGTATCTCCAGAGCCCGCTCCAGTATCTCCAGAGCCCGCTCCAGTATCTCCAGAGCCCGCTCCAATGTCTCCAGAGCCCGCTCCAGTATCTCCAGAGCCCGCTCCAGTATCTCCAGAGCCCGCTCCAGTATCTCCAGAGCCAGCTCCAGTATCTCCAGAGCCAGCTCCAGTATCTCCAGAGCCCGCTCCAGTATCTCCAGAGCCCGCTCCAGTATCTCCAGAGCCCGCTCCAGTATCTCCAGAGCCCGCTCCAGTATCTCCAGAGCCCGCTCCAGTATCTCCAGAGCCCGCTCCAGTATCTCCAGAGCCCGCTCCAGTATCTCCAGAGCCCGCTCCAGTATCTCCAGAGCCTGCTCCAGTATCTCCAGAGCCAGCTCCAGTCCCCACAGAGCCAGCCCCAGTGCCTGTGGGGATTTTAATTGTATTTGAGGGGATGAAATGGCCCTCAACCCCAGTCTCCTCCGAGCCAAGTTCTCCAGTCTCCTCCGAGCCAAGTTCTCCAGTCTCCTCCGAGCCAAGTTCTCCAGTCTCCGCCGCCGAGCAAAGTTCTCCAGTCTCCGCCGCCGAGCAAAGTTCTCCAGTCTCCGCCGCCGAGCAAAGTTCTCCAGTCTCCGCCGCCGAGCCAAGTTCTCCAGTCTCCGCCTCCGAGCCAAGTTCTCCAGTCTCCGCCGCCGAGCAAAGTTCTCCAGTCTCCGCCGCCGAGCAAAGTTCTCCAGTCTCCGCCGCCGAGCAAAGTTCTCCAGTCTCCGCCGCCGAGCAAAGTTCTCCAGTCTCCGCCGCCGAGCAAAGTTCTCCAGTCTCCGCCGCCGAGCAAAGTTCTCCAGTCTCCGCCGCCGAGCAAAGTTCTCCAGTCTCCGCCGCCGAGCAAAGTTCTCCAGTCTCCGCCGCCGAGCAAAGTTCTCCAGTCTCCGCCGCCGAGCAAAGTTCTCCAGTCTCCGCCGCCGAGCAAAGTTCTCCAGTCTCCGCCGCCGAGCAAAGTTCTCCAGTCTCCGCCGCCGAGCAAAGTTCTCCAGTCTCCGCCGCCGAGCAAAGTTCTCCAGTCTCCGCCGCCGAGCAAAGTTCTCCAGTCTCCGCCGCCGAGCAAAGTTCTCCAGTCTCCGCCGCCGAGCAAAGTTCTCCAGTCTCCGCCGCCGAGCAAAGTTCTCCAGTCTCCGCCGCCGAGCAAAGTTCTCCAGTCTCCGCCGCCGAGCAAAGTTCTCCAGTCTCCGCCGCCGAGCAAAGTTCTCCAGTCTCCGCCGCCTACGAGCCCTCAGCTCCAGCCGCCGCCGCCGAGCCCTCAGCTCCAGCCGCCGCCGCCGCCGAGCCAGTCGCTCCAGCCGCCGCCGCCGAGCCTGCCGCTCCAGCCGCCGCCGCCGAGCCAGCCGCTCCTAGTATGGTCTCTGTGATTGAACTCTCCAGCCCAAAGACTGTTTTCCCTCCCTGCCTCCCTCTCCCGCCTCCTCCAAGTCATGTCTATACTGCACCTCCACCTCAAGCCCCCTCGCCCAGATCTCCACCTCGGACCTCTGGGCGATTACCTTCACCCCGGCTCCAACCTCCCTCTGCTCCACCGTTGCCCATCAGTCCTCCAGCTTCACCAGTCTCCATCCTGCCTCCACTCACACCTTGGTCATTCATCAGCCTGCCCTCCCCTCTGGACTTCACTCCTCCGTCTCCGCTCCGTCACTCCGTCCCTCGGATTCAGTTGGCCTCCTCACTCCCCCCGGTGTTCGTTTTGTTGGCTGTCCTTCTGCTTTCACTGCGGCCTTCTGGAGCCCCGGCTGCGCTTCGGTCGGCAGAGCCTTCGGTTCCGCCATCACCCGCCAGTCCTTCAGCGACGCCTGGGCTCAACGCCTCGAAGGCTTCGGCTCCTGACCCGCCATGGCTGCCCGCTGCACCTGACCCGCCATGTATGCCCGCTGCATGTCTGCCCGCTGCACCTGACCCGCCATGGCTGCCCGCTGCACCTGACCCGCCATGGCTGCCCACGGCTCCTGACCCCCCATGGCTGCCCACGGCTCCTGACCCGCCATGGTTTTTGGACCTGCCCTGGAGACCTCCACTCCAGTTTACTCCTTCCCCTGCTCCGGTTTGAGGTCTCCAGGGCGCCCGCCCCCTCCCGGTTGTTACATCTACGGCGCGAGGACGCGCCTACCGGGAGGGGGAGGTACTGTTACAGATCCCTTGTTTCCCTGGACTCCATTTCCCAGAATCCTCCTGTTCTCCACACCTGCACTCACTTCCCTCGTCTGCTCCTCATCGTCACTCATCACCTGCACCTGGACTCTATTGTCAGCACTCCCCATATATTGCACTCACTCCCTTCACTCCTGGTCCGTTCTCTGTTTTGTTAAGGTGTCTGTCTGTTGTTCATTGCCATTGTTTGAAGTAAAGTCTCTATTATCGTGGAAATCCGTATCTGCCTCATCTCTCTACCAGCCACCCGTAACAATCAGCTACTTTGATATTTATTACAATGGCAATAGATGATTTATTTGCATCCTTCATCCTTCTCCTTCTGTCTAACACAGGTAGGACAATACACCAATTATTTAAAGTGCATAAAATAATCAAGTTTGTATTCAGTCGTTTTCTAGGACTTTATCTGTGACGTTTGTAAAAAATGCCATTTGGGGTCTGCCATAGTTCTACATTTCATGCACAGCTGCTCCTGATAAATAAAACCCCAAAGCACTAGAGAGAGTGTTTATTCTGTAACATTACTAACACTATGTGTTAAAGAATCATTTCTGTTACATTAGTGAAAGAAAATCAAATATATACTCTTATAATTGCCTTTTGTTAAAAAAAGGAACTGTATGTGTTAACAACTGCACAAACAGTTCATTAGATTGAGTTAATTAACTGAATGGCAAAGTCATGGGGAAATGTTACATGTACTGTATGATGATGACAGATGACAGGAAATAGTACTTTCAAGGGAAAAAATATTTCTATTTCCTTATTAACCTTATTATTTATTTAATCAATAGTAAGTGTGAGTTGATGATGGAGTAAGATGAAGGTGTAAAATGGGTCCAAACCCAAAAGTTGTTGAACTGTGTGTTTCTCTCTCTCCTCAGGGTTCAGTGCTGAGATCTCTGTGTTTGTTCAGACGGGAGATTCTGTTCAGCTGAATATACAGACTCAAAAACTACCAGAGTTTGATCTTTTATCCTGGACAAATGATAAATCAGAGGTTATAGTTAGATATATACATGCATCTAAAACAGTAAAGCGTTACTCTTCCTACAAGGACAGAGTGGATTTCAACGATGAAACCTTCTCTCTCACACTGAAGAACATGCAGAAGATAGACAGTGGACTCTACAGAGCAAGAACAATTGGAGAATCAGAAAAAAATATAGTTACATACAAAGTATCTGTTATAGGTGAGTCTCATTTCTTTGTGTGATTTAATGAGTTCCTGCATAAAAGACAATTCATAAGAGTAATTTATGTTCAGTTTTATATACACTGTAAAAAAAGTTCCGTACTATATACGGTGAATAACTGTAATAGATCTAACAGTACATTTAATGTAATTTTACGGTAAAATACCATTAAATTCAGTTTTTGGGAGTGAAAAATAAAAATTCATTGTAAAATTTACAGTGAAAAAACGTAAATTGACATTCCCACAATTCCCTGCGTGACACGTCACATTTGATATATTTTTGTTTAAATAACTCTGTTTCTTCTTAGTTTTTCTCATTTTTTTCTAATCAGTTATGTACATTATGGTTTTATGTTACATCTAATATTGTTATATTAATGTATATTGCATTTTTAAAATTTCATACATGTTACCATGATGGTGTTTAGTGTGTGTGTGAATGACACTGTGTGCTCCTTCTATATATTAATATTGTCCTTCTCAACTTGTGGAAAAGCTGCTTGTGATGAACTTTGATTCATCATGTGACTGTTATCATCACTGTGTTTGGTGACTGTCAGTGTATTATAAAGATACAAAACAGATATTAATACTTCATTAGGTTGGTAAATTAACAGTGTACTGAAATCCAATGTTAAATATACATATTTAAAATGTAAAATTCACATGTAACTCCGTAAGTATGTTTACTGTTTGATGTCAATTTTACAGTATTGTTCTGGTAACCACAGCTGCCTGTATTTTTCCGTAGAAACAATGGGATTTTTTTTACAGTGTACAGTTTGTACATTTAATGTAGCTTGTGGCACACTGTCTTTAATTCAAGAGTTTACCTGCTTCTGCAGAACTGCAAAACAAATTATTGCTCATATAATATTCTTGTTTATACTTTGTGTTGTCTTTAGATTTGAATGTATACTGCATCTCTATTGTGATATTTATACAGTGTGAATGAATGTTCAAACCTTTGATTGTCAGAGTCTGATTCTGATCTTGTAGTAAATGTATGTTTCAGATGCTGTGGAGGCTCCTGTCCTGACTGTAAACTCAATCAGGTCCAGCAGTGACTCCTGTACTGTGAACTTCACATGCAGAGCTCATGACCTCATGATAAACTCCAGCTATCAGAACAACAGCTGCTCTCCAGAGGAAGTGACATCACATGAGATCCACACTCTCATCCTGTACTGCAGTGAGGAATCCATCATCTGTAACCATAGCAACCCAGTTGACACCAAAAAAGACAGAATAGAGATTAAACAGATCTGTGGAGGTAAATATCTGCTTCTATTCAAGACGTGTGTGTACATACAGTGAGAATTATTTACTTGTCTTTACTCTCGCAAATCAAACTGCTTTTGTTTTACAAATTGCAGGAAGCATTTTATTAAAAACTATTAAGTATTACATGTTATTAGATGTAATTCAATTATTGTAAAGTTTACTGTGAATAAATTGATCATTGCATTTCTTTATTTCTTACATTACAGAGAATGAAACACTATCATCCCACTCTCCTACAGTTCATCTCACATTTCTGTGTTTATTGTGTTTGGTGTTGTGGGAGTGATAGTGTTTGGTGGTTTAGTCCTTTACTGTTGCTGCAAGAATAAAAAAAAAGGTATGTCCATAATGAAAATCTACAGAGCCCCTTAAGGGACATGGTGATGAAAAAATATGAATTGAGAGGGAAAATTATATGTCAATGCTTTTGCTTTCTCTCGCAAATGCTTAGCATTCCACAAAATGTTAATGTTGTTTCACATTCTGTGAAGATCTGTGATGGCTTGTTTTATTTCTTTTCAGACTCTGACGCAGAAGATGACAGGAGATACCTGGACCACCATCATCTGCTGTTAGAGATGCACAACTCTGCATAAATTGAGATTTTTTTTTGTTTTTAAATAGAGATGAAGTTTCTTTCAAAAGGGTATTTACTCTATTTTGATCACTGCCATACTCTTACAAAAACTAACTTTATTCAAGTGTGCTATTAGAATACTTCTTTTAAACTAAAAATAAGAAGGTATATTTCAGTCTACTTTTTATGTACTTCTCAGAGCTACAATTGCACTTAAAGTGATAGTTCACCCAAAAATGAAAATTTTATGTTTATCTGCTTACCCCCAGCACATCCAAGATGTAGATGACTTTGTTTCTTCAGTAGAACAATACAGTGATGATACAATGATGATTTTTAACTCCAACCGTTGCCGTCTGTCAGTCAAATAATGCTAGTGGATGGGAACTTCTACTATAAGAGTAGATAAAACATGCACAGACAAGTCCAAATTAATCCCTGCAGCTCGTGACGACTCATTGATGTCCTAAGACACGAAGCGATTGGTTTGTGCGAGAAACTGAACAGTATTTATATCATTTTTTACCTCTAAAACACCACTATGTCCAACTGCATTCAGCATTCGCTTAGTGAGGTCTGATCGCGCTCTGACAACAGCAGTGATGTCTCGCGCATATACTTCAATGAGAGCGAGACATCACTGCCGCTGTCAGTGATGTCTAGGACTCATTAGGACATCAATGTGTCGTCACGAGCCGCAGGGATTAATTTGGACTTGTCTGTGCATGTTTTATCTACTCTTATAGTAGAAGTTCCCATCCACTAGCATTATTTGACTGACAGACGGCAACGGTTGGAGTTAAAAATCATCATTTGTGTTCTACTGAAGAAACAAAGTCCCCTACATCTTGGATGTGCTGGGGGTAAGCAGATAAATATCAAATTTTAATTTTTGGGTGAACTATCCCTTTAAGTGTACTTGACTTATACTGATAGTAAGGTCTAAGCATATTTGGCCTATACTTGTAATCAATCATTTGATCGAGATAAACGTAAAAGTATAATCAAGTATTCTAAGTATACATGGCTTGTAGTTGTGTTTACTCTTTTGATTGAGTAGCCTATTAAAAACTTTTTTCACATAGTTTTACATACTGTCTTATAAACTTACATTGTTTAAAAATATTGATTTATGAATAAAACAGATTTGTTTCTAATTCTGAGTATCTAAATTTTTGTGTAGGCTAGTCCAATGATAGTGTACATAGGAATTTACTTCAGATCTACAGAATCTCTAGTTCAAAACACAAATGAAGAAGAAGCAGAATCAAGCGATAGAAGATTGCTTACGCAAACTTAAAATAACACAATCATCAAACATTAAACAGCATATAAATCAAAACTGCCTAAAGTTACTGAATGAAATGTCGACCTGAGAAGAGGAAATGACTGTAAAGCTTTGGGGGTGTTGATGGACTCGATCTACTCCATCTTTGTTTTGATCATCACTCTGAATCCCATCCGGTCTTTGACAAAAATACGATTTTTCTCAGCTTTTTGCTTAAAACGTTGATTTTTATGAAACTTCGGTGGTCTGACGTAGAACACTGAAGCACTGCACTGCGTTCATACGTCAACAGTGTAGGAGACATTTTTGAATAAAGTCATTATTTTTCTTTTGTTTTTGCGCACAAAAAGTATTCTTGTCACTTCATAACATTAAGGTTGAACCACTGTAATCATGTATTTTAACAATGTCTTTAAAGGTATCCTATAACTTTTTTTTAAAAGATGTAATGTAAGTCTAAGGTGTCCCCTGAATGTGTCTGTGAAGTTTCAGCTCAAAATACCCCATAGATTTTTTTTTAATTCATTTTTTTAACTGCCTATTTTGGGGCATAATTAGAAATGAGCCGATTCAGGTGTGTGGCCCTTTAAATCTGGTGCTCCATGCCCATGGAGCTCGCGCTTGCCTTAAACAACATAAAAAAAAGTTCAAACAGCTAATATAACCCTCAAAATGGATCTTTACAAAGTGTTCGTCATGCAGCATGTCTAATCGCGTAAGTACAGTGTTTATTTGGATGTTTACATTTGAATCTGAATGAATTTGAGGCTGTCCTCCGTGGCTAACGGCTATTGCTACACTGTTGGAGAGATTTATAAAGAATGAAGTTGTTTATGAATTATACAGACTGCAAGTGTTTAAAAAATGAAAATAGCGACGGCTCTTGTCTCCGTGAATACAGTAAGAAACGATGGTAACTTTAACCACATTTAACAGTACATTAGCAACATGCTAACGAAACATTTAGAAAGACAATTTACAAATATCACTAAAAATATCATGTTATCATGGATCATGTAAGTTATTATTGCTCCATCTGCCATTTTTCGCTATTGTCCTTGCTTGCTTACCTAGTCTGTTGATTCAGCTTTGCACAGATCCAAACATTCTGCCCTTGTGTAATGCCTTTCATAATGTTGGGAACATCATGGGCTGGCATATGCAAATATTGGGGGCGTACACCCCGACTGTTACGTCACAGTCTGTGTTATGTTGAGATTCGCCTGTTCTTCGGAGGTCTTTTAAACAAATGAGATTTATATAATGAGGAAACAATGGAGTTTGAGACTCACTGTATGTCTTTTCCATGTACTGAACTCTTGTTATTTAACTGTGCCGAGGTAAATTCAATTTTTGAATCTAGGGCACCTTTAATACCTTTCTGGACCTCAAAATGTGTGTGGTTCAGAAACCATCGGATTTCATCAAAAATATCTTAATTGTGGGTTTGGAACGGCATTTTCATTTTTGGGTGAACTAACCCTTACATTCCCTTAAAGAAAACTTACTTGCAAGTATACTTGAGAGTATACTTTGAAGTGTACTTTCATAAACTAAAAAATGTGCTACAAGTATTTGACTATTAAACTATTATAAGTTCACTTGTAGTATAGTTGCAGTAAAATGAAAAACTAGTTGTGTACTAGTTGACTGTTGTTACTTTTATACACTAAAAAGTGGGCCAGTTTAGTCCCAAGTAGTGTTAAAAACCGTACACCAACAGGGGTGTGCAGGTAGCCAATATCTGTATTTGTAACAATCTCAAAATTATTTGTATCTGTATTTGGATACAACCGGATGAGGGCGGGGCTTTACCTTGAGCTTTGTTTAAGAAAACTTGAACTTGAATTATGCTAATTTTTTTGTAAGGGTATAATAGCACAAGTGTTGAATGTATGAACGTGTTATATTTTATATATATATTTTTCATAAAGACTGATGTATATATACATCAGTCTTTATGAAAAATATATATATATAAAATATAACATGTTCATACATTCAACACTTGTGCTATTAGTAGTAGTAGTACTGGTATTATAACCATTACTCACACCACGTATGTGTATTTTTCCATATAGTCAAGTTTTATAGTTTCTAGTCTCATCTATATGGAGGAAATAACTGTCTTTTCAGGGATCAGTGTGAAACTCATTTCTTCCTTTTGTTATTAAATGCTGAACTAAGCAGTTTTTTTTGGCGAGAAATTTATGAAGAGGCTACATGGGCGTAATTTCACACATTCAACTTCCTGTTTTAAGAACACAACTTCAGTCATCTTGATGTTTGTTACAATGGCAGTAGATCATCTACTTGTATCCTTTATTCTTCTCCTCATCAGCTGAATATACACTCAATTATTAAATGTGTATAAATAACTGAAATGTCTTGTTTTCAAGACAAACTAAAGCCGAGAGGGATTTTTTCAGGGGTTAAAACACAAAGTGATTCTGATGATGCTTTAGAGCAGTTTAAAGTTAAACTGTTTTATTTATTAGAGATATATATTTTTTTATATTTTATGAACCACTTGTCAGAAACAAGTATTTAATACCAATGGATTGATTCCCTCTCTCATGCTCTAGAGATTCCACATAATTCTGGCTGAATTTTTTTATATATATATATATATATATATATAAATATATATATATAAAAAGGCCAAATTTTGTGCGCATGTGGTGTGGAGTGTCATTGCCAATATGTCAATAATCAACAAACCTTTAATTGTTAATTGGCCACATGTGTTATGATATAGACACGGAGGCAGAGATAAAAGCAATCCAGGTGAGTTTATTTGAATAATATGAGAACACAGAGAGATTATGACTGTTATCAGGTACTTGAGAGATGAATTGAGAGTAATACTGTCCTTGTATGGCTTGTTTATCCAGGAGCTGAGATGAAGGGAGACGTTGGAGACACTCACACACACAGAAGGGTAAGCACATGAAGGGACCAGGAGACGAAGGAGATCGCTGGAGCAGGTAAGTCTGATGAAGGGGAGTCCTAAAGGTAAGCATCAACACAAGGTATTGCAAACGAGACCGGACAGTGAGTGTGGTGGCTTTGTAGTGCTGGTGATTGCAGAGTGAATGAGATGCAGGTGGCGGTGATTAGTATGCTGGTGATTGGGTGCGTGGGTACTGTGGTGAGGTGGAGCCTGGCGTGTCTGTGACAACATGAGAGCAATGAATAATGTATGGTGTCTTTGACTAAAATATCTGTAACTCCAAAATGGATTCAGTTATTTTAATGAAATTTGGTTCTTGAATACAGAGCATCACTCTGAAATGTGTAACAAACTCAGTCAGCTGGTAACGCTTTAAAAATGATAAAACATTATGTGATGGTTGGTACTTTTGACTTGGTGTGATTTATGCCATATCTTTGACCAAGGATTGGAATTGCATTAGAGTTAAAAATCAGACCTCTGCATGTCTTTATATAATGTATATAATAATTCTATGATGAAACCTTCTCTCACACTGAAGAACATGCAGAAGACAGACAGTGGACTCTATACAGCGAAAGCAAATGGAGAATCTGAGAACAATATTGTTACATACAGAGTATCGGTTATAAGTATGCGTTTTCCCTGCATAAAAGATAGTTCATAAGAGTAATTTGTTTTATTTTCACTTTTATAAGTGCACACCCCATAGAAAAGAAATCAAAAGTGAGATCTCTTTAACATCTCAAATATTTCTCCTAGACAAATATGAGGTTACTTTAAGATCAAGTGGAGACTTTTGCTTGAGTCTCCTGCTTCTCACACTTGTCTCCTGAGACAAAAACCCTAACAGTCTCACAATGGTCTCTTTTAAAGTAGTAGAATAGATCTCAATAACATCACAAACTGTGCTCAGATTTTCTCCTTAGAGACGCTGGTAGTCTCACATTTGCCTTCCCTAAAGATTCAGAAGATATCTCAACATCCCACACTGTGCTCAGATTTTTCTCCTAAACTAAAGACTCTGGATCTCTCATATTTTTCCCTTAAAAGTATAGGAGAGATCTCTAACATTGCACATTGTGCTCAGATATTTCTGTCTGAATCATTTCCAAATATAAGGGGAAATGAAACTAGACAACTGTCTAAATACAATAGCCCCATATTGAGTAATCAACATATTGTGTAATCAACGAACTAATAAACCCATGATTTGGACAGATCTGGCATTACCTAGTAACAGAAGGGTTTGACACATGAAGAACCAATCATATTGTAGAATGATTTGCCATGCTCGATTTGATACACCACATTCCATTCCGAATCATCCTTAACATCAGAACACCACTTGCGCATCAATAAGCCATTTTCAACGAAATAAGCAGATTTTCTCTGTTGTATGGAAGGCCGTTTCAGCATAAAAACGTTCCAGCGTTACTCGTCGTAATTATATTTTTACTAGTAACAATTAAATTAAAGAGCTCTATAATTTAATTTGTACTAGTAACAATTACAATTATAGAGCTCTATAATTCAATTTTTACTAGTAACAATTATGATTGTAGAGCTCTCTAATTGAATTATAGAGCTCTGCAATTGTATTCTTACTAGTAACAACTGAATTGTAGAGCTCTATAATTCAGTTTTTACTAGTAACAATTCCCATTAGAGAGCTCTACAATTCATTTATTACTAGTAAGAATTCAATTGCAGAGCTCTGTAATTCAATTGTTACTAGTAATAATCCAATTGCAGAGCTCTACAATTCCACTAGAGAGCTCTCTAATTCAATTGTTACTAGTAAAAACTGAATTAGAGAGCTCTTTAATTCAATTCTTACTAGTAACAATTCTAATTACAGAGCTCTATAATTGTATTATTACTAGTAAAAACTCCTATTCATGAGATGCAAAACAGATTGCAGATTTCCCGCCTACAAAGGTGCGTTTCAAAATAAAAGCCCTGTAGCGTGGTTCTGAAGTATCCTGAAATATTTTACAGACTTAGGTAACATATTAATCATGTTCACATTAAAGCAAAATTAAGATGATGCCTGAGATGAAAGCCTATATTTAGTCGTTATATTCATTCACCTTTGTATATTGGTAAAGCTAAGAGCCAAGAACACTCATATCACTGGACATAATATAGGGTGAAATGCCCTATATTTAGTATTGTTATGCAATAATAGAATGATTATCGCGGATATCTAATACAAAATAAACACCTCTAGTTGATTATCAATTTGTGTTAATAATAGGCGATTTGGCGCTGGGATGTGTTGTTTTTGAAATTATGTTGTTGAGTGCTCGTTGTCACTGTTATCAGAGGCGCGTGCAACAGGGTTCACAGCGCTCGTGCACACGGATTAGCAGTTCAATCTATCGCTGTTGCGGAGACTCTCTATTCGATACGTTGAAATCACAAAAAACAAAATACATATAAACGTATCCCTGCTCTTGATATACAATCACTGATGAAAATCTTTGGTTTTAATGAGAAAATTTACACACACATGGTTGGATTAGAACCGGGAACCTCTTGCATCCTAAACGGAGAAACTGCCACTAGCCCATCAGGACATTCAATAACTAAATGCGGATCGTCGTATTTATTAACTAATGTATATACTCTCGAGACTAACGATATTGTATTATAGCAGATGTAGGAAAACTATAATATTTGAACATTTATAATTTTAATATCATATTATTATTGTAATAATAATACAACATACACCCACCCATACACATTCTTGTCCCACCCACTTTGTAAAACAAAGTTACGCCACTGACCCCAGTTGAATATGCATAAGGCACGATTAGCATAATGATATGTCGCTGAATACAGTGCTCTGTAATGCAATTGTTACTAGTAAGAATTGCTATTGTAGAGCTCTGTAATTCAATTTGTACTAGTAAGATTGCAATTACAGAGCTCTCTAATTCTAATTGTTACTAGTAAGAACTGAATTATAGAGCTCTGTAACTTAATTCTTACTAGTAACAATTCAATTAGAGAGCTCTATAATTGAATTATTACTAGTAAGAATTGCAATTAGAGAGCTCTACAATTGAAATCTTACTAGTAACAATTTGATTATAGAGCTCTATAATTCAATTACAGAGCTCTCTAATTCAATTGTTACTAGTAACAATTATGATTAGAGAGCTCTGTAATTCAATTGTTACTAGTAACAATTACAATTAGAGAGCTCTCTAATTCAATTGTTACTAGTAACAATTGAATTAGAGAGCTCTGTAATTCAATTATAGAGCTCTGCAATTACACATATCTTTAATGTGTATTTTTACTAGTAATAAATCAATTAGAGAGCTCTGTAATTCAATTGTTACTAGTAAGAATTCAATTAGAGAGCTCTATAATTGTAATTGTTACTAGTAAGAATTCAATTAGAGAGCTCTATAATTGTAATTGTTACTAGTAACAATTCAATTAGAGAGCTCTATAATTGTAATTGTTACTAGTAACAATTCAATTAGAGAGCTCTATAATTGTAATTGTTACTAGTAACAATTCAATTAGAGAGCTCTATAATCCCAATTGTTACTAGTAACAATTGAATTACAGAGCTCTATAATTAAAAATGAATGGAAGTCAATGGAGACATATGACTAGTAATAAATTAATTGTAGAGCTCTCTAATTGTAATTGTTACTAGTAACAATTCAATTAGAGAGCTCTATAATCATAATTGTTACTAGTAAAAATTGAATTATAGAGCTCTGTAATTGTAATTGTTACTAGTACAAATTAAATTATAGAGCTCTTTAATTTAATTGTTACTAGTAAAAATATAATTACGACGAGTAACGCTGGAACGTTTTTATGCTGAAACGGCCTTCCATACTGTTGTGCTTCCTCCAAAGGAACAACCGCAGAGAAACATTTTCGCAAAGTCAAGTCAGCTGTTTGTGCAGAAATAATTTTCCCATGCGTCACGGGCAACTTCAAACAGTGCGAACTGATAGAGGATTCTTCGACAGTCTTACCTTCCACCGGCGGTAAAACGTCATCGGCAAGTATAGGTGCAATAAAAGAGGAGGAAACATCTTTCTTACGAGCCTGGGCTTGCGTAACGGCGCAGGCCGGAAAAATTTCAGGATACATCTCGGACACCTCATCGGCCTGATCCAGCACAGGGTTATCAAAAACCTCCAACACGGGAAAAACCTTCCCACCAGCTAGATCATTGCCGAGGATAAATTGTACCCCTTTCACAGGCAAACATTCACGAACTCCTACTTTTACAAAACCTGTACACAGCTCAGACTGCAAATGCACCTGATGTAACGGCACTTTAAGGAGACCCTGCCCTGTACCAACACATTACTGCCACAAAAGGTCTGCTCAGAGAACGGCAACACCCCTGCAACCACAAAGGATTGAGTAGTACCAGTGTCACGGAGCATTTTAATTCTTACCTGTTCTGTAGACTTACCCGTAATAGAAATTAACCCTTCCGCCAAGAACGGTTCATAACTAGAATCTGGCTTACCATCTCTCTCAACATTTTCAACATCAACAGCCTTTACAAAACCAACGCTCTTGGTCGCAGAGCCCTGCTGCTTTCGTTTCAGCACAGAACAGTCAGCAATTAAATGACCAGACTTATGACAATAAAAACATTCTCGATCTTCTTTTGACTTCGGAGCACCTGCTTTCGGTCGTGACTGGTTAATCAGAGCAACGGACGTGGGTTTATCAGAACGGACGGTGGTAAATACGTTCTTATGTGTCAGTGCGAATTCATCTGCCAAAACAGACGCTTGAGATAAAGATGTCACCTTTTGTTCATTTAAATAAACAACGACCCGTTCGGGAATACAGTTCTTAAATTCTTCTAAAAGAATAAGTTCTTGTAGCGTCTTAAAATCTGCAACTTTACTCGACACGCACCACTTGTCAAATAAAACACCTTTCTCTCTGGCGAATTCAACGAACGATTGACTGGAATTTTTTGTGGCCTCTAAACCGTTGCCTATAAGCTTCTGGTACTAACTCATAAGCGCACAAGATTGCAGCTTTCATCATGTCGTAATTTAAATCTTCTAAAGATAGAGTTGCACATACCTCCTGTGCCTTACCAGTTAATTTGCACTGCAACAGTAAAGGCCACACGCGATACCCTCAAACACACCAAAATATGAGTCGACTTCTGCTTCTCGAAATTGCGGTACGAGAGAGATATGCTTACTCACGTCAAAGGTGGTTACTGCTAACCCAGCCCCTGAAGGAGCGCCAGCAGCCTGCACCGGTGGAACAACTGGGGCAGGTGAAATTTTAGCTGCTTTCAGCTCAAGTTCACGCAGTTTAATCTGCTTTTCCGCCTCAATCTCTAACCTGCGAACTTCAAGACGTAAATTCATCTCAGCCCGACGACTCTCCGCCCGTTCCTGCGCTTCCATTTGGACACGCGCCAAGCGAACTTTCAGCTGGGCATCACCTCCAGACCCAACAGAGTTCGGAGAAAAAGGTTCAAAGGGCGGCAGAACAGCCTTGGTCTCAGACCCCTCCACCTCAGCCGTTCCACCCTGCTCCTCATCACCAGACACACTTAAGTGAATGTTGGTGCCAAGAGAGTCTTCGTCTGCTCCAGCAGGCGAAACCAAAACACCCAGTTCCACCAACCTTTGTATGATAATGCTCTTAATATCTCTCTTAAGCTGTTGCTTCGTAACCGCAATTTTATAATAAGCAGCGATGCATAGCAAATCATCTTTTCGGCACTTGTTAAGCTGCTCAACAGACGGCATTTTAGCGAAATTATCTAAATCAAAATCGGCCATTGCCACGCCGAAACAAACCCGGTTAACCAGTCACGCCCTACAAACAAATTACAAAAGAGCCATGGCCATTCTACTTCCCACTCCAGCAATATTTAATATCACGGGAAATATTAATCCCGGACGAGCCCCCATTAAATGTTACGAACTTTTAAAGGTCTAGGGTAGAACGCAACATTTAGTTTTTAACATTGCTGTAATGGAGCGGGCAGCAGAAAAGACCAGGCACACAAAAGCAAGTACAATCAATTTGTTTATTGTTGGTACATCAAGCCGAAGCGACTAATCAGTGTGTGAGTGCGCTATGATACAATGCATATAAATTTATATAGAAGTAGGGATAAAGAAAGTTTCAATTAACTAATGGGGAAAAGGAACTAAGGTGGCGCCAAATTAAAGAAAAGCTCTCTAAACCCTCTAAACTTACTAACCAAAGAAAAATGTGAAAAGAAAAACCGAGATCTTCGGCGCACCCGACGCCATAACTATACCTACCCTTTAATAAAAAGCAAAATACAAGAAGGGCGCTCACCTCTTACCTGGTGTTTCTAACACTTGATAACTGCCGGCAATATGTATGTCGCGCGACCTGCTTACCTGTTCACTGTTTCCCCAAAAGGTAATCAGTTACTTTTAACTCTCGACATTCTAACATATTAAAACAAAGTCAAGTGCTGGATTCACACGCCAAAGGAACAAAACATACAGAGTATAACAGGCTCTAACTAAAACGCCTGAAACACACACACAAACTGCACTCCTGAACAAGACACGCCGGGAGACTTTTAAACTTCCAGGGCGGCACTTGATTGGCTGCAGAGACGACACCGTAATGAAGAGTGACAGTCACCTACTCCAATCAGCGTGGACCTGCGAGCAAGACAGCACATGCCAGAGAACAGGGGGCAGAAACAAGAAAGAAACATTCCCAAAACACACACACAGCACGTAACACTCCTATATAAACTGTTGCATTCTTTTTCCGGTGGGATTCTCTGGTCCTCCGACTCAAAGCCAGACTGTCGAATGTAGATGTTCAGGTGTCAACTGGAGACACCCCAGGTAAACTTGGGGTAAAGTCAGGTGCGTAGGAGATAATCTACCAACCTAGCTAAGGAGAAAAGTCTGAGCATAGTGTGTGATGTGATCTCTTCAAAAACTTTAAAAGAGACCATTGTGAGACTGTTAGAGTTTTTGTCTCAGGACAGCAAAATTGTACAAGACAAATGTTAAATGGAGAAAAACAACCAACCATGCAACAACCATGAAGCATTGGTACACTAGTATTACATTTGTTAAAAGAAACTATTTATTTTAATTCTAAACATCTTACACTTGTCTTATCTTATGCTGTGCACTGAAGTAACTCTTTATATTCTGAAATGTATAGTGCTATTTAAATGATAGTTTCAGTATTTACAATAGTAGTAAAAAATAAAAATTTAACACGTTTCTCCTAAAAGACATCTGGGGCCGGTTGCAAAAACGTCTCAGGTTACGCATATAACCATGCATGGCTCCCTGAGAATAGGGAATGAGATGCTGTGTCCCCTAGGGGTCGCTATGGGGAATGCCTAAGGCCTGACTGGTGTTTGAAGTCGGCTTCCCCCTAAAAGTTGACTAACCATTAGTCGACAAGAAGAGGCTTAGTCAACCCAAATTGAATTAATTGCTTAGTCACAGGGGGGAAAAAATCCACAGAAAGTGGATAAAAACAAAGTAAACAATAACAACAATTACTAGACTCTTCTCTCTCTTTCCTAGAATTAGAAATGTACATAATCACAATAGTGATATTTGAGCCAACAAGAGGAGCCAAAAAAGGAAACTTCCTGTTCGACTCGTCCCTGCTTTGTCTACAAACCTACAACTAGAGCTTGAAATACTCTGTATAGCGTCAGGAGACCCACGCAATGCGCGCATTCTGCTCACTCAGGGGCTAAACGTGTGCTCCTCATTTCTCATGTATAAACAGACAGTCTCCTGCAGACAGGAAAAAGGATGACGTCTTCTTCTTCTTCTCCTTCTAAAGAGGATGATGTATTATACAGATGCCCCTTTATGCTCACAGTTGCACCAGTGGTGACGTCATAGGCTGCCGCCTGCCAATGTCAAGTTCATTGTGTTTTCCCTACATCTCAATCAGCTCCATAGCTTCCTAGGTCGTGAATCAGAATATCGTGTAAATTAATGTGGCATTAATGTACCTAAATGAGACATAAAAGAGAATAATCAGCCCTTCCTGAGCTTAGAGAAATCTCTGTCAATAGCCTTGTGGGCAGCACATCAACATTGAGGCACCTCAAACAGCACAAGTTCGAGTCACAACTAAAGGTACTTTACTTCTCACCTCTCCCATTGTTTCCTTTCTCTCATCAAACAGTCTTTTCCATTAAAGGTTAAAAAAAACCAATGTCATCCAAAAAAAGCAACCTCTGAAAATATTTTTATAATGGAGTCTTGAAAGAGATTACAGCAAGACAATAAAGAGATCTCTCTTCTCATGTCTCAGTTGTGTCTACTTTAGGATTTATAGGAGAACCATCTGAAACACTTTATACTACATTGAGAGATATATGAGAATCAAAACTAAGTCTAACTATAGCTTACAAAGAATTAAATTTTCTTATAATGGAGTCTTGAAAGAGATTGCAGCAAGACAGTAAAGAGATTATCTATGTTACGAATTCCACCACATTCTGAGTTTTAACTCCTTTTCTCTCAGATATTTATCATGTCTAATTTCTGTCTATTCTTATTTCTCCTAAAGGAATTTTAGGAGAAACATCTGAAACTATAGTAAAAATGAGGGATATATGATAACTAAGCCTCATGAGCTTAGGAAAAGCAACCACAGAGCAATATTTTTTCCTATGGGACTGAAACCAGCTTGTGACACAGTTTTCTTTTAATTCATCAGGTTTTTCCTACAACTTTAATTAAATCAAAAACCACATTGGAGTGGAGGGGAAATAAAAGATAGAAACATACATAAAAACACATTTCAAGACATATATAGTTAAATATAAAACAAAATAATCACGTTTAGAAAATAAGTTGCAAAAATGAGCAGTGAACAGATGAGTTGAGACTAGTGTAAATTAACCCATAGCAAAGCGCCATCTGCTGTTTTGGAAGAGGAAGTTGCTCAACTGCATTTGTAATGCAATATTGTAATGCATTACTTTTAAAAGTAACTTTCCCCAACACTGCTGACAGCAATCAAACACAAAGAAAGATGTTTCCACACAAGCTGTAATCTGTGAAATAAAGCTCCATTCTGACTCTCAGGTGTCAAACAGAGTGATGATACAGACTACGATGATGTTGAGGTGAGATTCAAATGTCTGTTCATCTCTATTCCTGCAGACGTCACAGATTATAAATGTCATGTCTGTTATACTGTATGTTCCCTATGTCTAGGACTTTTGTATTACTTCCTGTCCCAAGTGCCATGTTTATAGTCCTTTGTAGGATTGCCTGTTGATTAGTCTGATTGTTCCCATGATGAACCTTGCTAGCTTAGCCCTTGTGCTTTCTTTGTTCTTGTCAGTTGTTGAATGTATTGTTCATGTTTGTGGTCACTGTGTTTCTCTGTTTTGGGTTTACTTCGTTTTTATTAAATTCATTCCTGCACCTATCCTCCATTTTCATCTGCATTCCTAGCTCCCTTACAATGCCACCCAATACTGAATATTAACTGTGTTTCACATTCTGTGATGTTTGATTTATTTCTCTTCAGACTCTGATGCAGAAGATGACAGGAGATACCTGGACCACCATCATCTACTATACAGTAGGACACCATCATAATGTCAATTATAATTATTTAATGAAATTGCACTAAATACTATAGAACAATTCTATATAAAACAATAGTTTTAATATCTAATGTTAAAATGTAAGATTTTAATAAATCCTTTTCCCTTTAAATGCTTTGGTCAGTTCAAGAATCATTTATGGTATTTCATATTGTTTATTTGAAAGAATTAAAAGAGCAGTTTCATGTCTAATCTTGTATTGTTCAGCTGGTTGCAATTCTTTTTATAAAGAGAAAAATTAGTACAGTAATAATTACACTGTTGAAGATGTAATTAGTAGCAAGTAATTAATTACTTTTTTGGAGTAACTTACCCAAAACTGGTGTTAATACATATAAACAACTACAACAATTAGCCTAACTATTCAGTAAATTAACTGATTGTCAATTTTAAAGTGACATGATGATGACAGATGACAGGAAATAATAATTTAATGGAAACAATACATTTATTTCCTTATGAACCTTGTTTATTTAATCAAATGTAAGTGTGAGCTGATGATGGAGGTGTAAAATGGATCCAAATCCAAAAGTTGTTGAACTGTGTTTCTCTCCTCAGGGTTCAGTGCTGAGATTTCTGTGTTTGTGCAGACGGGAGATTCTGTTCAACTGGATATACAGACACAGATACATGAACTACCTTTCTTGTACTGGGACAAAGACAATTCAACAGAAATAGTTACTTATATAAGTCAAATAAAAAAAAAAACAATATTTGACACTAATTACAAGGAGAGAGTGAATTTCAACACTGAAACCTTCTCTCTCACACTGAAGAACATGCAGAAGACAGACAGTGGACTCTATACAGCAAGAGCAGTAGGAGATACATATGTTGCCACATACAGTATAGGTGAGTTTATTTTCTTTTTGGGATGTAATTTGTTCCTGCATAAAAGAAAAATCACAAGAGCAATTTGTTCACTTTTTAATTTATATTATATATATAATCTATGATTTTATTTGCTACTGCAACAACTGCAAAACAAAGTGTTGCTCATATAATATTCCTTTGTATTTAGACTAATACAGTGTTGTGTTTAGGTTTGAATGTATAGTATCACTGTGAAAGTGATTGATCTTGAAGTAAATGTGTGTTTCAGATGCTGTGGAGGCTCCTGTTCTGACTGTAAACTCAAACTGGTCCAGCAACATGCAGAGCTCATGACCTCATGATTCACTCCAGCTATCAGAACAACAGATGCTCTCCAGAGGAAGTGACATCACATGAGATCTACACTCTCATCCTGTACTGCAGTGAGGAATCCATCATCTGTAACCATAGCAACCCAGTTAGCAGTGAAACAGACAGAATAGAGATTAAACAGATCTGTGGAGGTAAATATCTGCTTCTATTCAAGAAGTGTGTGTGTGTGTAGATACAGTGAGAATTATTTACTTTTCTTTAGTCTAACAAACTGCTTTTGGTTTAAAAATTGCAAGCGGCATGGTATTTAAATAGATAATAAAGTGACTGTAAAGTTTACTAAGAATAAACTAATTACTGCATTTCTTCATCTTTTACTTTTCAGAGAATAAGATACTTCTAATCCCATCCTCCTACAGTTCATCTTACATACATGTGCTCCTTATTGGGTTTGGTGTTGTGGGAGTGATAGTGTTTGCTGGTTTGGTCCTTTTCTGTTGCTGCAAGAATAATAAAGGTATGTCCATCTCTTAAATATTGAGAAAAAAAAAAATGTTAGTACTAAAAAATTGTTCTGACTTGAATACTCAACACATTATTAAGAATTTCTATACATGTAGCAATAACTTAAGCTTTGAAAAAACTCAACACAATGTCTAACATGCCCTACTATAGTAATATCAGTCTAATGAATCCAGAACAGTCAGTCTGATACATGAGAGAAATCAAACATCTGACAGCAATCAAACACAAAGAAACATGTTTCCACACAAGCTGTAATCTGTGAATAAAGCTCCATTCTGACTCTCAGGTGTCAAACAGAGTGATGATACAGACTACGATGATGTTGAGGTGAGATTCAAATGTCTGTTCATCTCTATTCCTGCAGACGTCACAGATTATAAATGTCATGTCAGACAATACTGAATATTAACTGTGTGTCACATTCTGTGATGGTTTGATTTATTTCTCTTCAGACTCTGACGCAGAAGATGACAGGAGATACCTGGACCACCATCATCTACTGTACAGTAGGACACCAAACACCTTCATCTGCTCATGACTGCTGAAGATCAGACTCAACTGGATACAAAGTCTTTAATGATTGACTGGATTCACAAACTGAGCTTACAGTCTTCATTTAAACTCTCTGACTTCATGACTCTTGTGGAAGTGTACAGATACTCTTACTGCTGTGAATGAATGTTAGTCTGTTACTGCAGATGTTATGAACGAGTGCTTCTCTTATTTCCTCATGTTTTGTGCTTTTTGAATTTGTTTGCTGCCTTTCTTGACCAGGTCCCTGTTGAACAAGAGATTTTGAAATCTCAGTGGGACTAGGGCTATAATCTGTGTATGTGTGTGTGTGTGTGTGTGTGTGTGTGTGTGTGTGTGTGTGTGTGTGTGTGTGTGTGTGTGTGTTTAACCCCTTCATTGTGATTTATTTATTTATTTATTTTTTTGCATTGTGGCTGATTTTATATTGTACCCAAATAAAAGCTATATGTATTTTTTCATATTTCCTATTCTTTTCGTGTGTTGGTCATTCCTCTAGGAGTATACATGTGACAATTTTTTAAAGACCATTTTGCCTTTTTGAAAATGTAGCACTGTATTCAATGTAATACCAGCAGGTTTTTGGAGACTTTTGCAAAGCAACAGTGAAATTTATTAACAGTTATTTTTAAAAAGAGGTTTTGTTAAATTGTGATGGTATTAAAGATAGCAAATACAATAAAAAAATTTTTTTTAGATATTTGATTCATTGTCTTGCAACGTTCTGTAATAATACTATTAGAATAACCATTTTGAGAATATTAATTGGAAATTGACTAATAATAACAAAAACTGTGTCAACAAAGTTCATGAAATATACTTCAAAATTATACATATAATTTATTGAACAAACCAATTCCTAAAAAGATATAAATATTTCTGAATCTTGTGTATTCTGTAATATGGATATGTTAATTGGAAATTAACATAGAGAAAAGAGATATTTTTTATTACGGCAAAAAGATTTAAACGAGTCATATTTTTATTTTAAATCTTATCATATTGCTTGGTAAGTTTTGCATACACAAATATAAATGGTCTCAAAGGAAACCCAATATCACCCATTTCAAAACTGACATGAAGGTTTATTTTGAAACTCTAGCTGTGACTTTCAAGCTGTAAAGATTTCTATCATTGATTCCCCATAGAGACAAAAAAAAAAAAAAAAAAAAACTAGATAAGGTCTTTGTTTATGACTGCAAATGGTGTTTGACTGCAGCACTTCAAACCACACACACCACGTGTGTTATTGTGGTGAGACTGGTGGTCAGTCCTTCCTTCTGTGTTCTGCTTCAGCTTTGGCAACAGGCATTATCAGCTTGTGTGTGTAGAGATGCTGGATAAATAGTACCAAAACCTTCCATTGGAGACATTTGGCAATGTTCTTATTTGAAAAAAGAGTTAAAGGATATATTTAGTTTTCAGTAATTATAATAGCTGTAACAGAAGTCTATGGTATGAGCTCAGATCTGTAATTGTATCAGAGAGTCTGGCTCAGTTCAGGTGTGCATTAACAGTGATTGCTCATACAGAGATCACACTGCATTCAATATCTGTGCTACTGTAAATCTTTACTTTATTACTATTATTATATAACCATACTAATCACATTACGCTTGATATTTTTCCATATCTAGTCTGTTCTAAGGCATGTTTTCTGTGGCTTTTATGCGAGCATTGCATTGGTATGATCAACTTTATATGATGTATGTCATGTCTTTGACTATGCCAGGAATTGTCAGCCTTGACACATTAACAACAAATAATGTGAATAATCACTTTTTTATTATTATTTTAACTGAATTGCTATGTTTCTGATTATGATAGTCGACAGAAAATAATACATTTATTTTCTTATAAACCTTATGTTTTATTTATCCAACCAAATACAGGAGTGTGAGTTGATAAAGGAGGTGTAAAATGTATTCAAATCCCCAAAAAGCTGCTGAATTGTGTGTTTCTCTCTCCTCAGGGTTCAGTGCTGAGATCCCAGATAGCAAGTAATGATTGAAACAATGTTGAGTCATTGATGTATCAATGCAAACTGCATTCTTCAAACTCTCTGACTTTCTTTTAAAAGAAACCTGCTCTATCTTGTCTGTCAGTGTGTTGTCAGTGTCCTTTTTGCTCTGTGATGTATTTTTCACTGCATGAGAACATGATGTGTGGCGTGAGAGCCAATGGCTTGTCGGACGTAGCAACAGTAACTAAGGAGGGCAGGTCTTTGTGAAGGGTCAATTGTTGTAATTCTACAGAATAAATTAAATGTGCTGCTGAAACTGACTAAACGATTGATGTTTTCTTATGAGCTCTATAATTTCTAGAGAAAGCTAGTATTCATCTCAAAGACAGTTACTCAGGTGCTGCAGGACTGAAGAAATCTGACTTTTTTTTTTAAAAAATATTTTTTTTTTTACGCTGATCATTTTGAATGGCTGTCAATGGAGAAAGAGTAGTTACACCTTCTACCTGCAGGGGCAAACAGGCCGTGCTAACAAGATAAACTGAGTCTCTTTGAAAGCCCAACAATAACAATGTCAATTTAACAATTATGTACAGTTACTCATTTAGATTTGTTCAGTTTATTGTTGGACGCTGCAGTGTTTTCTGTCACTGGTTCAAACTAATGTCTGTTTTCAGTTTAGTCTCATCTATATGGAGGTAAGAGGCTGTTTCTCAAGGAACAATGTGACACAGTGATTCAAGTTCAAGTTCAATTTTATTTGTATAGCACATTTCCAACAGCCCCCATGCTGACCAAAGTGCTTTACAGAAGAGCAAGAATATCACACATACAAAAAAAAATAAACCAGAAGAAAATATAAAACCACCCATTAAAAGTTTAATGTATCACAGTAGTCAATACACTAAGGAAAATAAAAAAGTTTGACACAGTGATGTTCCTCCTCTTACTGTTATTAAAGGGACGTAACTTGCTTAAATTGTAAACATCTCTTGCTTTATTTTTTAGTTTTAGTCAAATCTAACTAATCTAAACTAATAATTGTCCAGCTAGCAGAGGGTCAAAAAATGATCTGGGCTGTTTGTGGTGGAGATTTACAGATATGTAACACAAGTGTCATTTCACTTATTCAACTTCCTGTTTTAAGAACACAACTTCAGCCATCTTGATGTTTGTTACAATGGCAGTAGATCATCTGCTCACATCCTTCATTCTTCTCCTCATCAGTAACACAGGCAATGCAGTCAATTATTAAATGTGTATAAATAACTGAAATGTCTTGTTCCCTTTCGTGGGAACTATCGACGCTACGTCGAATGACGTGATGGGAACCCTCTGTATTTTGTGTTCGTGAAGCACCTCTGTATCCAACCAATGAAGAGACGTGACGTCAGAGGCGGGTGACGTCACGGATCAGGAAGCTATAAAGCACACCTGAACACAAAGCACGCCAGCTTCTGTTGTCTTCAGCAAGCGCTCTCTGTATCTTGTGTGTCTTATTTGGTGTTGTTTGTCTTATTACATATAAACAAGTCAAGATCTCTTCGTCTGAGGACAAGAGTATCTCACACCAATCCATATATTTATATATAAAAAAGACACGTATTATGGCGAGAAACAGCAGTGAAATGGGAGTGAGCCCAGGCAGCTCTCGAGGGAGCGTCTGTGTGCACTGTAAAAACTCGCTCTCAGGACACTGCTCCAGTGTTCCCCGCGGATCGGGTCCCGCTTCTGCTGAGGCAGGGCGGAGGCTCCGTTCATGGGGTTCACAATAGATCTGACAGAGGGATTAGAGACGGGCGCGCCTTTTCTCTGCCCTCACCAGCCAGGTTCAGCGCCGTCTCCCAGGTGGAAGCACGCTCTGCGGTTTTTTCCCCCGGGTTGAGGCACCGATACTCACATGTCCAGCTCTGAGGAGGTGTATATTGTGATATCGATCTGAGGATCGCCACCTCACAGTCACACACACATATCGTGTTTCAAAATCACACGTTTATAACAAATCAATCGTGAACAGCAGTTTGATTTTTCCCCCTGTGCTACACTACAAAGCGAGTTGGGATACACACGATTTATGTGTTGTTTGCTGGGAGTGGAGCGTGCACGTCAGCTCACAACTGACAGTGACCGACCGTGTTCATTCATAAAAATTACCCGAAGAAAAGTATGCACTAGCGGGAGTTTTGTAGCTCCACTCCTGTTGGCTTTATTCTCGAGGGAATAAAAGTCTATTGCAAAGCTCGAATCTCGCGCTTGCCGAGGCAGCGCGTGGATTGAGTTTTCATTAAAGAATATAGCTCAGATCTCGCGCTTGCCGAGGCAGCGCGTAGACTGAGTTTTCATTAAAGAATATATGGCTCGGATCTCGCTTTGCCGAGGCAGCGCGTAGATTAAGTCTGCAAGAATGAAAATACGGCTCGGGTCTTGCGTTTGCCGAGGCTGCGCATATAGCACGTGTCCGTAATTATGCATGTGTGTGTATGTGTATGTATATATTAAGGGATCTGAGTAGACGGGAGTTCCCTTTCTCTATTTCCCTAAAATACCTTGCGAATTATTACGAGCTATAATTATTTTTTGTATTCTAAATATATTCAGTCTGTTCAAAAATATAAGAACTGGCTGCATTTAATTTGAGGATTAAATGAAATATTGAATACATTAAATTCTGAGGAATTTAAAAGCCTCCGGACTAGGATGGATCTGAGGACCGTCATTATCTCTCGGAAGGCTTCAAATAAGAGGTCCTGACATAGTGCAGGATCTCTCGAGGGCAGCCCCCTCCGGGGGGGTTCGGATATCGGGTCCTCCTCGGTGCCCTCAGGGGACCGTTCTGTCAACCCTGCCACCAAGCGTGAGTCAGGGCACAGCAGTTTCCACCGATCCTCCGAGGAGAGTCGGCCAGCACGTGATTCGTCTGTCTGCTGGTGCGCCGCGTCAGATAGACGAGCCAAGTGCTCAAAAAACACCAGAGACCAGTCTCGAGAGACTGGTTCCCTTAGTAGAATATTTGGAAGAGTGGAAAAATCCCGAATGTTTCGAAGTGGGTGCTGCTCATGATAGAACAGGGCTACAGAATTCAGTTTGGTTCACGACCGCCCAAGTTCAATGGGGTGCTTCCTACGGTGGTAACCCCAGAGCAGTCTCTGATGATGGAGCAAGAAGTAACGACGCTTTTGCAAAAAGGGGCTATAGAAAGGGTTTCCCCTCCCAGCAAAATGTCGGGCTTTTACAGCCGCTACTTCATTGTTCCGAAGAAGGATGGAGGGTTGCATCCGATCATAGATTTACGTGTGCTAAATCGATCCATAAAGAAGCTGGAAGCTCAAAATGCTTACACTCAGACAGATCATCCTCAGATCAGGTCCGAGGACTGGTTTGTAGCGACAGATCTGAAAGACGCATACTTTCATGTATCCATCCATCCTTCACACAGGAAGTTCCTCAGGTTTGCTTTCGGGGGCGAAGCTTACCAACACAGGGTTCTTCCGTTCGGCCTATCCCTCTCACCCCGCACGTTCACGAAGCGCGTGGATGCAGCGCTGGCTCCGCTGAGACTCCAGGGCATCCGCGTGCTGAACTATATCGACGATTGGTTGATATTAGCTCAAACAGAACAACTGGCAGTTCAACATCGAGATGTTGTCCTGTCGCACATGAAGTGGCTTGGGCTGAGGCTCAACGCCAAAAAGAGTGTGCTGGTCCCGAGTCAGGTTGCAAACTACTTAGGTGTAATCTGGGATTCCACCACGATGCAGGCGCAGTTGTCCCCTGCTCGTTTGAGTTCCATTCTCGGGGCCGTGAAAGGGGTGAAGTTAGGCCAGTCACTCACTGTAAAACTCACTGATGGCAGCTGCGTCCAACGTTATTACTTTTGGCCTTCTGCACATGAGACCCCTACAGTGGTGGCTCAGGACCAAGGGGTTTTCCCCGAGGGGAAAACCTTTTTCGCATGATCAAAGTCACGCGGCGATGCCTTCGTGCTCTGGTCATGTGGAAAAAGCCTTGGTTCCTGTCCCAGAACCCATGTTGGGGTACTTCTCGTCGTCGCGTAATGCTTACGACGGATGCTTCCCTCACTGGCTGGGGGGCGATCATGAGTGGTCGCTCGGCTCAGGGTCTCTGGGAGGACCATCAGTGCTCCTGGCACATAAATCGGCTGGAGATGATGGCGGTGTTTCTTGCATTAAAACACTTCCTCCCAGACCTGAGAGATCACCATGGGTTGGGCCGCACGGACAACACTGCGGTGGTCTCATACATCAACCATCAGGGGGGCTTGCGGTCTCGCCTGTTATTCAGGCTGGCCAGTCGCATCCTCCTCTGGTCCCAGGGAAAGCTCCTCTCGCTGAGAGCAGCTTACATCCCCGGGCGGTTGAATGTGGGAGCGGACGCCCTGTCGAGGCAGGGCGCGAGACCGGGGGAATGGAATCTCCACACTGAGGTGGTGGAGTTGATATGGAAAACTTTCGGTCGAGCTCAAGTCGATCTATTTGCCACAGAGGAGTCAGCTCAGTGCCCTCTGTGGTACTCACTTCAGCACCCAGCACCTCTAGGGCTGGATGCCATGCTACAGACGTGGCCGAGGTTACGTCTGTATGTGTTCCCCCCAGTCTCAATGCTCCTGGGAGTTCTGGAGAAGGTTCGCCAGGAGAAGGTCGACCTAATATTGGTGGCCCCGTACTGTCCGACCAGAATATGGTTTTTCGGACATAATGTCTCTACTTCAAGGCTCTCCCTTAGAGCTTCCTCTCAGGCAGGATCTCCTGTCTCAAGCGGGCGGCACGATTCTCTATCCCCGCCCAGAAATGTAGAAACTGTGGGCCTGGCCCCTGAGGGGGCAAGGCTCATAGGAACTGGTCTCTCAACCGAGGTTGTAGAGACCATCCTTCACTCCAGAGCTCCCTCCACGAGGAAGTTGTACTTATGTAAATGGAAATTGTTCTCTGTGTGGTGTGAACAGCATAATTTGGACCCGGTCCATTCTTCTGTCTTTGACATGCTTCAGTTCCTTCAGGAAAAGTTTTCGGAAGGTTTAACCCCTTCCACGCTGAAAGCATATGTGGCCGCTATTTCGGCTCATCATATCCCTGTAGGGGGCTCCTCGCTGGGTCGAGACCCCCTAGTAGTACGCTTCCTCCGTGGTGCACTCAGGTTGAGACCTGTGGTGCGCACAAAGACCCCGACCTGGGACCTCACTATTGTGCTCCAAGGGCTGGCTGAGGCTCCCTTCGAGCCAATAGAGGAGGTGTCAGACAAGTTCTTGACACTTAAAACTATCTTTCTCTTGCCGTCTCTTCTTTGAAGAGAATTGGTGATTTACAAGCGCTGTCAGTCGCTCCATCTTGTCTTGAGTTTGCGCCTGGTATGGTGAAAGCCTTTCTGCATACCAGGCTGGGCTATGTTCCCAAGGTTCCGACGAGGGTCCCAGGTCCCATTGTACTCGAGGCTTTCTGCCCGCCTCCTTTTACGAGTTCGGATCAGGAAAGAAAGTGGATAAGCAAGTGGGTGGTCGAGGCCATCTCACTTGCATATGAGACAGTGGGATGTCCGTGTCCCTTAGTGGTGCGCGCTCATTCCACGAGAGGTATGGCCGCGTCCAGAGCTCTCTTATCTGGAGTCTCCATGGACGACATTTGTGGTGCGGCTGGATGGTCATCCCAGCACACCTTCATCAGATTTTATAATCTTAATCTTAATATCACTTCGGGGGCCAGGGTCCTACAAGATAGCAGCCAGGCACTCGGAGACACGGCGTAGTTGGGATTGCGTTCCCATCACGTCATTCGACGTAGCGTCGATAGTTCCCACGAAAGGGAACGTCTCGGGTTACGAGTGTAACCCCTGTTCCCTGAGTAAGGGAACGAGACGCTACGTCACGTGGCCGTATCTCCTGCATACCTGGTGCGCTTGCTTCAGACATTTTACAGAAGCTGGCGTGCTTTGTGTTCAGGTGTGCTTTATAGCTTCCTGATCCGTGACGTCACCCGCCTCTGACGTCACGTCTCTTCATTGGTTGGATACAGAGGTGCTTCACGAACACAAAATACAGAGGGTTCCCATCACGTCATTCGACGTAGCGTCTCGTTCCCTTACTCAGGGAACAGGGGTTACACTCGTAACCCGAGACGTTTTCAAGTGTTGCAAGTGTTTCAAGCGTCATGTTCAGTCTGCTATATCATGAACGGTTTCTGCTCCTGATGACAAACTAAAGCACTAGAGAGAAAGAGTGGAATAGTGTTAGAGAATAATTTCTGTTAGAGAAAGAAAACCAAATGTACATCTGTCTACAGACTCTTTTAATGCTTTTTTAGGAATTAATGCACAAAGTGATACTGCTGGTGCTACAGAGCCTCTAAAGTGATACACGAACAATCTTACAAAATTATAGAAACAGATAGTTCTAGTCCTTGATTCTGATTGGTTGAGCCGTGTTCTAAGCCGTTGTAAATTACTCTACAAATGTACACAAACTAAATAATAAAAAATGGACTGTTTTTAATGAAAGCCATTAGAACATTAGAACAGCTAAGGGTGTTTTAGGGACTCTGCTCTGCATTGTGCCTAACAACGGTGCTTAGCTGTTTTCAATTCACTGTAAACCACGGCTTCTTGGGGCTTGTTTCTTTATTTTATATCCATGGATTCTTGTCTCCTGCTCTACAGATCCCACATACCTCTAGCGTACATATTTCCAGCATGTTGGAATTTTAAAAACAAATTAACTGACTTTTGTCAAGTTTTCATTTTTGTGTGTGTTAATCAGTTTCTGTAATTTAATTACAATTACTTCTGATGTAATTGCACTAAATACTGCATAAACTATAGAACAATTCTATTTAAAACAATAGTGGGCTTAACATCAAAATTTTACATCCAATGTTAAAATGTAAGTTTTTAATGTAACTTTCTCCCTTTAAATAGTTTGGTCAGTTCAAGAATAATTTATGCTATTTCATATTATTTATTTGAAAGAATTAAAGGAGCAGTTTAATGTCTATCCTTGTATTGTTCAACCGGTCAAGGTTGATATGGGATTTAAAAAGTTATTAGTAATAATTGATGCAATACTTTTTAAGAGTGTAATTAGTACAGTAATTAAACTGTTGAAGATGTAATTAGTAGCAAGTAATTAATTCCTTTTTTTGGAGTAACTTACCCAACACTGGTGTTAATATATATCAATAACTACAACAACTATTAACTACTTAGTTAATTAACTGTAAATGTCAAAGTGACATGTCTGATGATGACAGGTAACAAGAAATAATACTTTGAATCAAATACATTTGATTCAAACAATACATTTATTTCCTCATGAACTTTGTTTATTTAATCAAATGTAAGTGTGAGTTGATGATGGAGTAAGATGAAGGTATAAGATGGATCCAAATCCAAAAGTTGTTGAACTGTGTTTCTCTCCTCAGGGTTCAGTGCTGAGATCTCTGTGTTTGTTCAGACGGGAGATTCTGTTCAACTGGATATACAGACACATGAACTACCAGAGTTTGATGATTTATTCTGGAGAAATTATAAATCAGAGAATATAGATAAATATATACATGCATCTAAAACAGTAAAGCGTTACTCTTCCCTCAACGACGGAGTGTATTTCAACGATGAAACCTTCTCTCTCACACTGAAGAACATGCAGAAGACAGACAGTGGACTCTATACAGCAAGAACAAGTGGAGAAACAGAGTAAATTGTTGCTACATACAGAGTATCTGTTATAGGTGAGTCTTTTTTTCATTGTGTGCTTTAATTTGTTCCTGCATAAAAGAAAAATCACAAGAGTAATTTGTTCACTTTTTTAGTTTTATATACAACATGCCCATTTAAACCATCTTGTGGCACATTGTCATTAATTTATGAAGTTGCTATATATAAAATACTTTATATTTATAATACAGTGTTGTGTTTAGATTTGAATGCATAGTATTACTGTGAATGTGATTGATTTTGAAGTAAATGTGTCTTTCAGATGCTGTGGAGGCTCCTGTTCTGACTGTAAACTCAAACTGGTCCAGCAGTGACTCTTGTACTGTGAACTTCACATGCAGAGCTCATGACCTCATGATAAACTCCAGCTATCAGAACAACAGATGCTCTCCAGAGGAAGTGACATCACATGAGATCTACACTCTCATCCTGTACTGCAGTGAGGAATCCATCATCTGTAACCATAGCAACCCAGTTAGCAGCAAAATAGACAGAATAAACATCAAACAGCTCTGTGAAGGTAAATATCTGCTTCTATTCAAGACAGTGAGCATCATCTACTCATTTTTATTCTCACAATGCTAACTTCTTTTGCTTTACAAACTGCAAGCGTCAAGTCGTTAGATACTGTAATTAAATGTAAAGTTTACTATAAATAAACTGATTAATGCAGTTCCTCATCTCTTACTTTTTCAGAAAGTGTTTGGAAGTGACCATCCCTCCTACAGTTCATCTTACATACATGTGTTTATTGTGTTTGGTGTTGTGGGAGTGATTTGTGTTTTTGTGGTTTGCTCCTACTCTGTTGCTGCAAGAATAATAAAGGTATCTTGCTAATTTCGAAAAACTGAAAAGGTTTTTTTTTTGTACTGAAAGGATGTTGGAATATGGAAGTTATTAAATGGGGTGAAATAATCATCAAAGTTTACATAGAGAAACAATATGTATTTTGACAGTCAATATAAACCAAGATACATCATCATCTATTTTTGTCTAGCCATATTTTATTTTTGTTTAAAAATAGATTCATTTGTTAAATCTTTGCATTTTTTCTGACTACACTAAATCTTAGGTGTTGAAAACAAATACTCAAAACATTACTTCTTATTTCATACATGTTGCAATTTTTTACAGTCAGACCACCAGGTTTCTGTTACGTGTGTTTCATTGTGTTTTTGGATTTCTCCAAAGGATTAGTTCACTTTCAAATTAAAATTTCCTGATAATTTACTCACCCCTACGTCACCCAAGATGTTCATGTCTTTCTTTCTTCAGTTGAAAAGAAATGAAGGATTTTGATGAAAACATTCCAGGATTATTCTCCTTATAGAGGACTTCAACTGACTCCAAACGGTTGAAGGTAAAAATTACAGTTTCATTGAAGCTTCAAAGTGCTCTGCATGATCCCAGGCGAGGAATAAGGGTCTTATAGCGTAACAATCAGTCATTTTCTAAATAAATTACAAATAACATACGTTTAACCATAAACGCTTGTCTTGAACTAGCTCTCTTCTTCTCCTCTATTAGAATTCCGGCAGTGTAGACACTGCTAAGTGTATTACTGCCCTCCACAGGTCAAAGTTTGAACTATTGTTATATACTTGACCTGCAGTGGAGGTTAAATAATAAACAGAAACTAGATGATTAATGATGAACAGCTGACACTACTAAACTCATGAAGGTAACCATAGAAACAAAGTACTGACGGGAAACTTAACAAAGGACCACAGGAACAAATCAAAATGCAAACAGAAAGTCCAAACACTTAAATTATCAGGACATTTTAATTTGAAAGTGAACTAATCCTTTAATCCTGTTTCCTAAGTGGTGTATGTTTATGATAATGTCTTTATTCATATTTTAAATTATATATATATATATATATATATATATATATATATATATATATATATATATATATATATATATATATATATATATATATATTTTTTTTTTTTTTTTTTTTTTTTTTAATATATTGATCTCTGAAATAATCATTGCTGGATTGCATGGATCTCATTGCATTACTAAGTATTTGTTATTAAAGCCTGTCTCCTTGAATTCCTCATTGTGCAAGTGTATATTGTCCATGTTAGATGACAGTTTCTTTCGACTTTCTTTAAAAATAAAGAAATCTCAATTTTTTTGATGCTAAAATCTGACAGCAATCAAAATCAAACAAACATGATCCAATACAACTTCCATTCTGACTCTCAGGTGTCAAACAGAGTGATGATACAGACTATGATGATGTTGAGGTGAGATTCAAATGTCTGTTCATCTCTATTCCTGCAGACGTCACAGATTATAATCTGCTCATGACTGCTGAACAGAGTTTAAAGTCTTCATTTAACTCTTGTGGAAATGTACAGATACTCTTACTGTTGTGAATGAACTTCAGTCAGTTACTGCAGATGTTATGAACGAGTGCTTCTTTGATTCTCTCATGTCACTTGAATATAGTTGCATGCAATCAGACTCTTCATTGAGCATTTTTATGTAGTTTTTTATTTAGAGGACTGGAGTGAGGGTATAGTGTTTATGGTTGTAAACATTTTATTTTATTTACCAGTATTTCACAATATAGTGAAGTGCTGCCTGTGTGCAGTACGTACCTACACAAGATGCTAACTGGAATTATCAAAACAAATTGATGACATTGTTAAAATTGAACCTTTGACTACTTTTGTTAGTTTATCCGTTTGCAGATGCTATAGGTGCGTTCACGCAGCCTCGTAATTCCTGTAGTTACAAGATTCTAGCTTGTAAAAAGCTTTCACGTCCTCGTAGAGTTTGTAATTAAAGTTTGTAAGCTGGGTGTTTTCTGAAAGCTCCCACATGTAACATGTGGCCACTATACCACCTGACCGATGTAGATTGATTTATTAGGCGTTGATAGTGGTGCCATGGAAACGCATAATTTCCAGTCCAAGGACCAAAAGGACGTGAACAGCTCCGAATATAACGTCATTTCAAGATAGCGGTAAATACAAGGTGACGTGAACGCAGCTTATTACTGGCACTCAAAACAAAAGTAAAAAGAAAAAACGTATGTGATTACTATATATATTTTTTCAAAATGCTGTAAATATGTACCTTATTAAGGTGAATTAAAATGCAGCCTTAATAATGAGCAAAACGTTCGGATGTTAAACGCACTATTTACGCATAGCTGGGAGCAGGTGTAGATTTCTTTCGTACCAACTAACATTTGGAAAATACGAACATTTTAATGAATCCGAAAATTTACGCCAGAACCACTTTACACACGATTTACACAAAAATTCGTTCTGCTCTTGTTTCATGAATGAGACCCATTGACAGTCAGCTGTGAGAATAATCAGTGAACAAATTGTAGGGAACCCCCCCATCGGCCCAAAAAGGAATCCGACTGCCTGGGCGAAGGTTAACGCGTGTATATCTTTTCAGAGGCAGGGTTTCATACTGTAGACGTATGAGGACAGTTTAGGGCAAGGCGTTGTCCTTTGCTATTTCTTTGAGATCGCCCATCGGGTGAATTTTATTGCTTTATTGCAGGGCACTTGATCTCAGTTTTTGTCCTAGAAGGAAAATGAAGTCTTACAAAATGATTGTCTAGAAACAAAGGCAAAGAAACTCTTGACTAGGGAAAACAAAAGCAAAATTCCATGAAAATGAAACTAACTAAACAGAAACATGGCATTACTCCCTCCTCTGTAAGGCGTGACCTGGAACAACTAATTCAGTGACAAGCAGCTGTGAGAATCCATAGAAACTAATGATTGGTGGGAAACAAAGACAAAAAACATGACTAGGGAAAACAAAACTAAAAGTCCATGAAAAGTAAACTAACTAAACAAAACAAAATTGTGACCGATGCACGCTTATTATTTTTTGATCTGTGACTGCATTACTTTTGACAGGGAATTGATCCCATACTTTCAGTTTACAAGAAATCACGTGACCTGTTTAGAAACTCTGTAGATTAAAGTTTCATTTTTACCAGTTCAACCTGACCAGTTCAATGACCATCAGTCTAAAGTTAGGTATTAACCAGATTTGTTCTAAGATTTAGAGAGAATAAAATAATCAGAATGAGCTACGTAGTTGAGAGGTTGGATCTTTATGATTATATGAGGCTGTCTGAGACTCTCTTAGTAAGGATTTGATCACCCTCTGTCTTCATAAGCAGTGTGTCATTTTTTAAGTGTTTCAGTTTTTTTAATCCTATTGACTTTCAAGCTGGATTCCAGTTGCTGAACAACAGGTGATTATTATTTTTAATTAATAGTTTTATGAGAAGTTTGTCTGTGTTTCTCCAGGATGTTCACATGCAGACATTTTTTAAAAGCTATTTTAAAATCAACTACAGTAATTTATTATTCTTATTTGTTGCTCGCAGCTATTATATTATTGTTATTTTCTTCATGCTGTTGGTTGAAAGCCCGCAATATTATTTTGTGTATGTGTTGATTTTTGGTGTTCTGATAAACCTTTATTTCATTAATGACAAGATGCATTGATTGGTCATAATGTCCTTATTTTTTATTTATTTATTTTCTTTTGTTGGAAGATTTACATCATGTTCATTTGCACGATATAACCTTTTTTCTTTGTTAATGATTCATAAGACTTCACCTTTGTTACTTTATATATTTACTATTTCAAAATAACCAATAAACAAAACTTATTTTGTACAGTTGGTCTTTAATGGTCTATTCCCTGCAGTATAGAGCTATGAAATTTTGTTGCCATTTTGTTGTTTGCATCAAATTAAATTTACAAAAGTAATTTTAGATACATTATACATAAAAAAAAAAAATCATTTAAATAAAGTCTATACTTTCTTAATAGTGTTTAAACTTTCATGTTTCAAATAGCTTTTGTGAAATTAAAATGTCAAAATATGGGTGAAATAATGTTTTCACAATATTATGTTGAAAGACAAATACTTTGCAATCTTGCTGTAACAGAGTTCGTTTGTTTAGGAAGGAAGAGGACAGGGACAGCTTTGACTACTGGCTACTTTATTCAGAAATAATAAAAGAAAAGGTGTGCAGACCAGCACAAAACAGTTGTAAATAAGCATCAAAAATCACTCCAGACAATCAGGCAGGAATCCAGGAGTGTGGCAGCCAGTAGTCCTTCTCTCTCTCACTCACTCCTTCTTCTCCTGGCGTTTTATACTCTCTCCAAGCCAATTTCTGAAACAAGAGAGAGGTGTTTGTTATTTGCGCTTAACCACACATCTCCTGTCTCTCTCTCCCGCTGCAGACCTCGCTGAACCATGCCTCCCTTGCCACACTTGCATTGACAAATGTGATTTTTGAATTGTTTGACAATTCTCTCATGAAATTTGGCACAAAGTGGTAAGCCATGGCCCGTCTTTGGTGGATGCTCCTTTTATACCCAAACATAATACCCTTCACCTATTACCATGTTGTGGATTGTTTCAAAATATTATACAAAATTTTTACTTTTACTATTTTGCCTCTGTCACATTTTATTTTATTTATTTTTTTATTTTTTTTGAAGTGTGTTGCAGCCATCAGCATCAAAATTTGTTTATATTTACAGAATACAATTAATGTGGTCAGAGAAAATATTGGATTTTTTTTCCCTTTGTGCTTTTTTCAGTTAAAGAAAAGTTAAATAAAAAATTAAAAAATTAACAAATTCTTGATTTTATTACATTACAATACATTGGAGTTGTATTTAAAGGACTGTGTCTTGTTGTTTTTTGTCTTATTGTCTTATCATTGTATAACAGGAACAAGAATCCATTCTGAAATCATATAAAAAACTGTTAGTCATTCGACAGTTTGTGACATCATCAAAAGGCACCCGGAAGACCATGTGGTGCTGCAGCAAAGATTGCTCTTAAATATTTGACAGTGTCACCTTTTCACGGTGTGGTAACCTAAATTACAAAAACACAGTCATTTTTGTGGCAAAGCAAGTCGGAAACAAAGGGACAATCTATGCAAGCAGAGAGCATCAGAACAATAAAATAAAATGCTTATTATTTTTCAACATCTGCTTCTGCCGTCATTTACTCAATACAGACTGATACATACTAATACTAAAAATATTGCAGTAATGGGAACAATGACAATATTCTTTCCCTTTTTGGCAAAACGTCATTCAGAGAACCAAATCATGGTCATATATAATGTAATAGATATATTTTATGTAAAAAAAAAAAAAATCTGACCTGTACTTATTGAAATATATATATAATATGAGATCATAAATGTTATTGTGTTTCAAATGATGTTTACTTCCTTACAAAAACCTCTTGCTGACAGATGGGTAAAACCTACTGGTTTTAAGGATAGTGACAAAGTATAAAGACTCAAAAAAGGCAATTAAATAGCATTTTAGGGGCTGAACTCTGATCCTTAAAATGAGTCTTTTAATTTGTCATCAAATGATTTAAATAAAAATATTTTGGTATAAACTATTGTTACACTTTGAATAACATTTCAATGGGTGTCTTCTGTAAATCATGTATATAAAATTAAACAGGACACATTCTAATATTTATTTTGTTGCCCTTTTCATCTTCTATGTACTGACATGTACTTAAGCTAACAGCATTCAAAACTTGTATTTTTATTTTACTCTATATATACCTTTTTTGAAGGGAAGCATCATTTGTTTGTGGATATTTTATATACAGTACATTTTGTATTCCATACAATCAAAGTCAAAATGTTTAAATACTGTTTGGGACCATCTTGTCTGGGGTTTATATGATCCACCAAACCTGTTTAATGTTTATTTTGTTTTACAGTCATATAATTATGGATCAAGATACAGAAGATAATGAAATGGACACCTCTCCAGAGTCATATAGAGATTCAGATTGTGTCAGTCCTTCAGTCACACATCAATATCTGGATGACATCATGGAAAATCCTCGGGAAACAAATCAAGAACCAGATGATGTCTTGGGGAATCTTCCAGTGACACATGATGAAAAAACCCTAAACAAAGACAATTATGAACCAGAAGTGACAGATTCAACAACTAAAGTAGAACTGCAATCAACTCCAGATCCTTTCACATCACTTGATCAAGACCCTGGATCAAAGACCTCAAATAAAGCACCTGAGAATACAAGGTAAAAGTGAAAACACACTCTTAAAATATGTTCCAAAAGGGGTTTTCACAGTAGTGCCATAGAAGAACCATTTTTGATTCCCTCATCCAAAATAAATAAATAAATAAATAAACATTTCTGTGGAAAATAAACTTTCTGTGGCCCAGCACAAGTCATTGACTGCATCCGGGCCAATACACCCATCCTCACTCAAAAAAAAATAAAAAAAAAATCTAAATTTAAGTTTTATGTAATCGAATTACATTCAAATTTTTCAACCATTTGGATTACATAGTTTTTACATAAACAAACTAATAAACTTAGTGTGATCCATATTTGTAAGTCATATGTAAATGAAATGGGTAAGATTTATGTAATAGTATGCAGAAAAACGCCTGGGTTATATAACACTGCTAAGTGTTCATGTGTGTGTGCACTACTGAGTTAAAGTACCATTGAAGCAGTGTCAGAGTTAATGAGATAATTAAGTGATGATTGAACATTAATGATGAACACCTGCTGTTAACAAGCAGAATCACTGAGAAACTTGTAACTTCAGTCACAGCCTTCATTGAAATCAATTGAAGATAAAAGACATTACATCTTTCACAATCTGATTAAACAACTCCATAAGCTTTACAATACATTACCAGCTTCACTCATTACTAACAAGATTGACTTCTGTCATACATCTAGCCTATATAAGTTCGTATGAGAATTAACAGAGGTTTAGATGTTAATGATTTATTGAGATTCATTTGATGTTACCATCTTTGAGGTCAGCGTTGGCTTTAATTGGGCTCTTGATTTTATTGCATCAAGAGTTCTCTGGCTGCTGTAACGTCTCGGTTACGTATGTAACCCTCGTTCCCTGAAGGAGGGAACGGAGACGTACGTCAGTAGTGACCGACGAATTGGGATATCGCTTAGAGAGCCTTATCATCTTTGTGTAAACTAAAACAAGCCAATGGAATTGGCGTGCGATATTTGCATAATGCGCACCGCCCCCGACAGGTGTATATAAATAGGAAGCAGATGCAATCGCACTCTGTTTTTCGCTGAGGAGACAACTGGTGTCCGCACTACAGCGAGGGTACAGAAACTTTGTCAGCTCCGTTCCCTCCTTCAGGGAACGAGGGTTACATACGTAACCGAGACGTTCCCTTTCAGTCGGTCACGTTCGACGTACGTCAGTAGTGACCGACGAATTGGTATCCCAACTAAAGCGCCACAGTTACGAAACCCCTTCCAGTGCCCAGCGCAAGCTCAGCCGCCCATAGCACCGGCTGGTGGCTTACACCGAGAGAGTCTACTGCTGTCTAACCAAAACCCACTAATTAAACTAGACACACTGGGGAAGCGAACCCGTAAGGGACGCTGCGGAGACCACTACCTACCCAATGGGGGAGGAGTTTACGTGGGAAATACAAAAATGGACTGGCCCGGGGGGCAGTACGCATATGGAGTCCCTGGGATGGCTCCACCTGGTAGGGGGAGACTCATCTGACAGGTGACAGCAGAGCTGGCTCTGCTAAGGGAAAGACACGGACTCGGCCCGTAGGGAGTTTTAAACCGTGGAAAATTACACATATGGGACCGCTCACATAGAGGGGTCACGACATATGGGCCCCAGCCAACAGACAGCGTCAGCGACGGATGTAGGCCTGGCATCAGAGACTCCGCAATGTCCGAGCCGAAGGGGGAGGCGGAGGAAATCGACAGGGAATACGACTGGAGTGAAAGTATGCACGTATCCGGCCAGTGGCGGGAATGGCATTGCAAGCCGACACTTAGAGTGGGTACAACACGTCTACCGACTAGTGGATGCGAGTACACGTGAGGATACCGGCTCTACACGTAGGCCATAAAACCTAGCGAACGTGTTTGGTGTCGCCCAGCCCGCAGCTCTACAGATATCTGTCAGCGAGGCGCCATGAGCCAGCGCCCAGGAAGAGGCCACCCCTCTGGTGGAGTGGGCTCTCAACCCGATGCATCCACTATCCAGTGGGCCATCCTCTGCTTGGAGACAGCCTTTCCCTTCTGCTGGCCTCCGTAACAGATGAAGAGCTGATCTGAGGTCCTGAAGCTTCGCGTTCTGTCCACGTAAACGCGCAGAGCACGGACGGGACAGAGCAAAGCTAGGGCTGGGTCTGCCTCCTCCGAGGGCAGCACTTGCAGGTTCACTACCTGATCTCTGAAGGGAGTGGTAGGAACCTTGGGCATGTATCCAGGCCGGGGTCTCAGGATAACGTGAGAATCACCGGGCCCGAATTCTAGGCACGTTTCGTCGACCGAAAATGCATGCAGATCCCCTACCCTCTTCAGGGAAGCCAATGCAACCAGAAGAACCGTCTTAAGAGACATTAGTTTCAGGTCGACTGATTGCAAAGGTTCAAAGGGATGACCCCGGAGAGCTGTGAGAACCAGGGTCAGATCCCAAGAGGGTACGGAGGAAGGGCGAGGAGGATTTAGTCTCCTCGCCCCCCTCAGGAATGTGACGATCAGATCGTGTTTCCCCAGGGACTTACCCTCAACTGTGTGGTGATGTGCAGCAATAGCAGCGACATACACCTTCAGGGTGGAGGGAGACAGCCTTCGCTCCAACCCTTCTTGCAGAAAGGAAAGCACGGATCCGACCGAACATGATCGGGGGTCCTCTCGGCGAGAGGCGCACCATTCGACGAACAGGTTCCACTTCAACGCATAGAGACTCCTAGTGGAAGGAGCTCTAGCGGAAGTGATGGTGTCTACGACCGCTTGCAGGAGATCTCTCAGAACCTCCGCATCCCGTCCAGGGACCACACGTGGAGGTTCCATAGATCGGGATGCGGGTGCCACAGGGTGCCCCATCTCTGAGTCAGGAGGTCCTTCCTCAGAGGAATCGGCCAGGGAGGGGCTGTCGCGAGGAGAATGAGGTCTGAGAACCAGGTCCGAGTGGGCCAGTAGGTAGCCACTAACAGAACCTGCTCCCCGTCCTCCCTGACCTTGCACAGGAGTTGTGCGAGAAGGCTCACTGGGGGAAACGCATATTTGCGCAGACCCGGGGGCCAGCTGTGTGCCAGGGCATCCGTGCCGAGCGTGCCGCCGGTCAGGGAATAAAACCACTGGCAGTGGGCAGTTTCTGGGGAGGCAAACAGGACTACCTGGGCCTCGCCGAAATGCTGCCAAATCAGCTGAGCCGCCTGGGGGTGGGGCCGCCACTCGCCCGCAAGTGGAGGCTGCCGTGACAGCTCGTCGGCTGCACGGTTGAGCACACCTGAGACACGAGTGGCCCGAAGGGACCTCAGATCCTTCTGACTCCATAACAAGAGATGGCGGGCGAGTTGCGACATGCGACGGAAGCGTAGACCACCTTGACGGTTGATGTACGCAACGGCCGCAGTGCTGTGTGAGCGGACTAGAACGTGCTTGCCTGACAACAGCTTCTTGAAGCGGGCCAGCGCAAGACGAACCGCTAGCAACCCAAAGCAATTGATATGCCAATGCAGCTGAGGCCCCGTCCAAAGACCTGTCACTGCATGCCCGTTGTACGTGGCCCCCTATTCCGTGGCAGAGGCAGCTGTGGGGACCACAGCGTGCCTGGACACTCGTTCGAGGGGTACTCCGGCCCGCAGGAACGAAGGGTCCGACCACCGGACAAGGGTGCGACGGCAGCTCGATGTCACGGGGACACGGAGCGTGCCGCACTGCCACGCCCATCTCGGGACCCAGCCGCGGAGCCAGTGTTGAAGCGGTCTCATATGAAGCAATCCGAGCGGCGTTACCGCGGCTGCAGATGCCATATGCCCCAGGAGCCTCTGAAAACCTTTCAGTGGAGCCACTGTCCTGCACTTGAGCGAGCTCAGGCAGTTCAACACCGACTGGACGCGCGCCTCGGTGAGACACGCAGTCCGTGCGACCGAGTCTAGCTCGAGACCGAGACAAGAGATCCTCTGCCCGGGGGCGAGTTTGCTCTTGTCCCAGTTGACCTGAAGAACCAACCGGCTGGGAGCTAAAACCATGTCGGGTAGGACTTTGTACTGACATGCCCGACCCTCGAACGCAGACCGGAGGAAGGGTCTGCGTCGAGGCAGAATCGAGACATGAAAGTACGCGTCCTTCAGGTCTATTGCTGCAAACCAATCCTGGGGACGGTCCAGGATTGGCCGTGGCCCACCGCCCTTTTTCAGTACAATGAAGTAGGGGCTGTAGAACCCCGACTTCATATCGGCTGGAGGGACCGGCTTGATTGTATCCTTCACCAGGAGGACAGCAATCTCCACCCGGAGAACAGGTGCACTGTCCAACGACACCGGAGTGAAGTGGACAGCCCTGAAGACCGGGGGACGCCGGGCGAACTGAATCGCATAGCCGAGTCTGATAGTACGAATGAGCCAACTGGACAGGCTGGGGAGCGCTCTCCACGCTTCCAGACACTGAGCCAGCGGGACCAAAGGCACCACAGACGCACCGGGGGTGGGGCAGCAAGGCAGAGAGGGACCCGACTCGGACGGCTTGGGAGCGGCCCGGAGTGGGGTCGGACTCTGCGAGGCAGCAGTGTGCATGGGAGACGGCGCACGGGACGCGGTCTGCGCCATCACACTGCCGCCTGCTGGCGAATGGGGAGGGAGCTGCCAGCGGCGAGGCGGGGCCTGGCACACTGGCAGACACACCTAGTTGTGACCTGGAGTTTGAGGAAACTGCTCTTTTTGTGGCAAAGTGGGTACCGCTGGACTCCGGAGAGCCAGCGGCGGTAGATGGACAGCCACCACAAAATCCCCCCGGCCCTCCTCCGGGGGTGGGAGAGCAGATGGAATACTCTCCCAAAGGGCAGGAACCTTCCGCTCCAGGTCGCCCGTCTCAGGGCCGAGTTTTCCCCGACCGCTTGCCACCTGGGTTGGCAGAGACGGGCTGGGCACCACGTCCGCGACCGGCACCCTGCTGTTTGGCTGGTGTAGGCTGCTGCTTTGCCGACTTAGCAGGGGCGTAGGAAGACGCAGGCGGGCGCCCTCGGCGACGAGCGGGCTGAGGCTGAGCCACGGGCGGCTGGGTGGAGGCAGCAGCGGACCGCCGTGGCATGACATGTCTGATAGCCTCAGCCTGCTTCTGTGCAGCGGAGAACTGTTGGGCACAGCTCTCCACCGCGTTGCCGAAAAGGCCGACCGGAGACACGGGGGAATCCAGGAACCGATGTTTGTCGGTCTCCCTCATGTCTACCAAGGTCAGCCAGAGGTGGCGTTGCTGGACTACCAGAGTAGACATCGCCTGGCCAACAGAACGCGCTGTCACCTTCGTTGCCCGGAGGGCAAGGTCAGTGGCAGCACGCAGCTCCCCAAGCAGCTGTTGGTCAGGACCTTCCTGGGGCACCTGCGACAGCGCTTTTGCCTGATAGACCTGCAAAAGGGCCATCGCGTGCAGGGCAGAGGCAGCCTGCCCACAGGCACTGTAAGCTTTCTCAGTCAGACCGGCTGAGAATTCACAGGCCTGGGACGGGAGACGCGGCTCACCGCGCCAGCCAGCGGCCGTTGGACACAACTGCATCGCAACAGACCGCTCGACTGGCGGGATCCTCGTGTATCCCCTGGCTTCCCCGCCGTCCAGGGAGGTGAAGGCGGACGGGGGACCAGGCCCTGTACGAGCCCCATGCGGAGCTTGCCAAGACCTGGTCACCTCATCGTATACTTCTGGGAAGAAAGGCATTGGGGCGGGACGCTGGATTTGACCAGCGCGACCCCCCCCCCAAGTACCAATCGTCCAACCGAGATGGGCTGGGACAGGGTGGAGGGTTCCACTCAAGCCCGACGCACAAGGCGGCCCGGGAGAGCACAGCCATGAGCTCGGGATCCGACTCGGGCAACGCTACCGTCCCGGGCGGCAGCGAGTCCGAATCTTCCTCCGAGGACTCAGGCTCACCTTCCGATGCAGCGATCGACATCCGATCCGCCGCCGGCACACCAAAGGTAATGGCTGGACAGTCCGTAGAGGGCCCAGCGGAAACCAACGGTGGCACGATGGGTTGCGGTGCTGATGAGGCGGCAGGGGCCCGAGGAGCGTTTCCGCTCGGCGGGGGAGCCCTGACCGTTATCCTCAGGTCGCCCTCCCTATACAGCGCCGTACCGTCATTCCGGTTCCCGGAGCCGGAAAAAAACGGTCGTACGCGGCATAGGAGATTGGACTCCCGCTTCCTGAGACTTCAGGAAGGAGAGCCTCGACCTCAGCACCGCGATGGTCGTGTTCCCGCAATGGGAACATGAACCATCCACAAAAGCTGCTTCAGCGTGCAGAATGCCCAAACACGAGATGCAGCGATTGTGCCCATCAGCAGGGACCAGGGAACGACCGCACCCAGTAACGCACAGACGAAATGACATAATGTCAGGGTTCGTCTGTAAAGCTCTTTTAGAAGGGGAAGTCAACTCACTCGTGCTGAAGCACCCAGGGAGCGACGCGATGTGTCAGGTACACCACTCCCTGACACACCGAGGAACCGGCCCAAATCGCTACACACACACACTCTTTGTGTTGCTGTGAAAACAGCAGTTTTAGAGCTTATAGCTCAGATCCTTGGACACTCGCGACTTCGCTGAACGTGCCCTCTTCACCAGCACTGAAAGCTCGCTGTAAATCCTCTTCTGAGGCAATGTTTTAGAATAAAACAAACGAAGAAAGGAGTCTTCTGAACAGGACACCAGTGAATGGCTCCGAAGCGAAAGACAGAGTGCGATTGCATCTGCTTCCTATTTATATACACCTGTCGGGGGCGGTGTTCATTATGCAAATATCGCACGCCAATTCCATTGGCTTGTTTTAGTTTACACGAAGATGATAGGGCTCTCTAAGCGATATCCCAATTCGTCGGTCACTACTGACGTACGTCGAACGTGACCGACTGAAAGGGAACTGAGTGTTTATGAAACACCTTTGTTATGGCATAAATGTCAAGAGAATTTTTATTTTACTCTATATATACCTATTTTGAAGGGAAGCATCATTTGTTTGTGGATATTTTATGTACAGTATATTTTGTATTCAGTACAATCAAAGTCAAAATCCACTGTATCTTGTCTGGGGATTATGTGATCCACCAAACCTGTTTAATGTTTATTTTGTTTTACAGTCATATAATTATGGGTCAAGATACAGAAGATAATGAAATGGACACCTCTCCAGAGTCATATAGAGATTCAGTTTGTGTCAGTCCTTCAGTCACACATCAATATACAGACGACATCATGGAAAATCCTCGGGTAACAAATCAAGAACCAGATGATGTCTTGGGGAATCCTCTAATGACACATGATGAAAAATACACAGAAACCCTAAACAAAGACAATTATGAACCAGCTGTGACAGATTCAACAACTAATTTAGAACTGCAACCAACTCCAGATCCTTTCACATCACTTGATCAAGACCCTGGATCAAAGACCTCAAATAAAGCACATGGAGAATACAAGGTAAAAGTGAAAACACACTCCTAAATATGTTCCAAAAGGGGGTTTTCACAGTAATGCCATAGAAGAACCATTTTTGGTTCCCCCCACTCTAAAATAAACTTTCTGTGAACAGTTCTTAAAAAACTTTATTTTCTTAGTGTGGAGAACATTTAATAATAAAACATTTTTAATAATTAATGTTATGCAGTTCGGAAGGTTCCATTGATTTTAAAGGTTCTTCATGCTGCTGGATGCCAATAAAGACACTTTATTTTTAAGAATGAGGAGTGTAATTTAAAAAGAAAAGTCTTTCTGTTTTCAAAATATCTTGCTGCACTTTATACAGTATATAAGGCCCATTATATTTTTCTATGAATTCATGTTTTCACAAGGCAATTTCACCTACACAGATGTAGAATAAACATTCAAGTGATGTTCAGATGTGCTCATGCTTTCGGCCACATGGCATATGTATACAAATGTTTACTCATGCACAATTATACAACCTTTTAAAGTCATGGTAATAAGGAACCAGTCCTTTGTTGTTCTTTCTCCAGGATAATGTAAAGCCAGTAGAAGAAGGGAGTAACCTGGAACCAGACTTTAATCCAAACACAACAGTACATGTGTGCTCAGACTTTAATGATTCATCTCAGAGCAATAAGGGTAAGAGTAAGACATGTGCCTATATCAGAAGCACCATTACATTATCTCATATTGTGCTGTTATTCTTATATTATCTGAGTCTGAGGACAGTTCTGTGTTTGCTTTAGATCACGGTGATCCTGATTTGACTATTGCATTATTTGGAAGCTCCGAGGCAGTCCAGTTTGGAGGTGACAACATTCTACTTGGAGAGAAACAATTCTGTATAAAAAATGCAGAATTCCCTGAGATCATTCGATTACAGAGGAAGATATCAGAACATCATGTCACTGTGATCAACATGATTGGCTCACATGAGACTGATCTTGAACCTGTTATTGGTCAAATACTGAATGAAATCCATGCCTTCATCTTTGTTGTGCGACTCGGACAGTTGACAGATGAGGATAAGATGGGTATTGAATGGCTACAGAGAATATTTGGTGACAGAGTTCTCCTCATTATTCTCCTCACCTATGAGAGAGAGGAAGAGTGTGACACTATAATAGATGACTTGAAGAACAACTCTGTTCTGGAGCAGCTGCTGGAGAAATGTGGAGGAAGATATCACACCTGCAGCAAGAACATGAACAACCAATCAGTGATGAGAGAATTGATTGACAAGATTAAGCATCTGTTCGCTGACAATAATCAGCAGTACCACACCAGAGAGATGTGCACACCTTCAAGAGGCTTGAAAAACAGTGAAGGTCAAAGTGGTAACACAGATGCTTTATTTACATCATTTTAACATTTTCATTCAAGATTCAATACTGCAATATATTTAAATATTAGGCTATGATTCATGTGAAAGTTGTTAGTGAAGGTCATAATACTCACTTTTAAATTGAGCTTGGTGAAAGCCAGACAAATGTTGTCCACCAGAGGAAGCCAGTGTCTTGTAGTAGTAATAAAACTGCATGGATCGATGAGTGATCTCCAAAATACTTAAAGATTATTAAATGTTACCTTAATTTTAATATATCCTAATGATACTGAAAATATATTTGTCAAGTTGCAAGACACTGGATGTATTGCTGTCTATATCCATATTTGTTAATTAGCCAACTTAAAAGAATCAGTTCATAAGAGGCATTTGCTTTATTTGGAAGTCTATAAATTGGCCGCCATTGAATTTTCGCCCCTCTGTTTTTACAAAATCAAGGTTCAGAAACAGAAGCCAAGATCGGTGAGAATAACGCACATCCATCGGGGACCTTGGCACTACAAACTGATAAATGTGACAAACAAAAGGTAAGAACTTGTAGAACTTGTCGGGCCAAAAAAAAAAAGTTTTGCCACTAGATGGCGGGCCAGAACATAGCCAAAGGAAAATGTAAGAAATTAATTGAAAAATGCAACTAGAATTGACTGTGACAGACTGTTAGTGTCTTTTGTAACTGGTAGTGAGCTGTTACTCCGTGTTAAATCCTGTAGTAGGACAGTTATTAACACAAAGCAACATTTGTATGGCAGTGTCCGGGTTTTACACTAGATAAATTAATAAAGCAGGGTAGTGACACGTATCCTGGCAAGTACCTTAATTCACCAACTTGCAACACAGACTGCCTTGCTAAAACACACATATGTGGGAGATGCAAAAAGATAATAGATACAAAAGATAATAGAACCCGTTATAATCATTATATTGTCTACACTGGATGCTGACATTACTGGGTACAGGCCAGATATAATTGCTGGCGGGCCAGTTTTGGCTATTACCGACCACTATGTATTCTGTTTTTGTATGTGGTTCTAGAAGACGTAATCTACATTTATTTTTGCAACTTTGCATATACAGATCTACTGTAAAATTTGCATAGCCTTTAGCCTAAAAAGGAACTAATATTTGGTCTGAACAAAAGTTTACGCTACCGCATTCTTTGGAAGCAGAGGACCTCTACTTTGCCACCAAACCACATCATAGTTAATTACCATAAAGTTGACTTGACTTGTTGGCTGCATCCAAAAACCTCGGCAGCTGATTGTTGCCTCTCTGCCTTAAAAGGCAATGACTTGTAAGGCAGTGTTTGTGCATGAAGGCACCTCATGAAACTGATTCTGAGGCAGCATAACAGTTTAATGATCTACAGCAAAATAGCGCAAACTTTGGTGAGAACTAATGTATTTAATTACTACAATAGTATTTTCTTGCTAGAAATGACATCAGAAGTGAAAAATTCCATTCCATTTACACACAAACTGACCAGCAAACGCAACTTTCAGATGCCATCTTTATTTTATCTCAACTCTCACAGAATGGAAAATACAGGATTGTGGGATATCAAAGCAGGGAAGGATCTATGATGCCTTCAAAAAAAGATTAGATGAAGGTATCTCAGGAAACAGGAAGTAAAGCTAGCATAAGATTTGGACATGCCTAGATGCTTTCTTACTTTGAAACATGTCCTCCGAAGGCAGCGTTTTCCAGTTTTTCGGGCGCAGCTTTTGCCTCGCTGTCTGCCCCCCATCAGTCAATGAGTTTGCAGACAGTGTTTGCACACAGAGGTTGGCCTACCTGCCTCACGACACTGATTTTGGAGTCAGACAGACTTCTGAGGCAGGCAGCATATAGGTTATGACATGCAATATAAATAGAGAAAACTTTTGTGATAAATAAGAATATATGTATTAGGCTACTACAATACTTCTCTCTATAGTAATTACATCAGTGGAAAATGTTGGTCAAAGACGTACACACAAACTGTTCACTGTTCACTTTTATTTTTTTAGCAGTCACAGAACCAATACTGGGATAGGCCTATCTTTAGGCAGCGATGGAGATTATGGACATGGACATACCTCCCTATTTACAGCTTTTGGATGCAGCGAGAATGTCTCCTCAGTAGCAACCGAACTGTTTAAATATTAACCATCAAATAATGCACTCATTAAAACAACAAAATTATTAAAATTTCCCCCCCAAGAAGTGTTACAAGTAGCCTGAATTGAATGAAATATATTGTCGTCCGTACTTGCTTTTGATAGACTATTTTTGGATTCACTTGATTCAAGTTTTTCTTTAGGCTATAGGGCTATATTTAGAAAAAGTGTGGGATAGTGGCTTAAAAGTACTTTAGCCTGTCGTAACTAAAATTTAAGTGATTCAATTTTGGGTAGGGTTAAGGGATATACAATAAAGGCCTATTTAAAAATAGTAAAAATGGAGCTACAAATAGGCTATATTTATGATATAATAGCCCACATTTTATGTTTCTACAGCTGTAAATGTAATGTTTACTTTTAGATGCTGTCAATAAATATACTGTAGCCTATTTTTCAGCATCTATCCAAGTGTACAAATAGCCTATGTTCGTGTTTGTACCTGAAAATGTTAACAATGGGATCACATTACATATTCATACTTAGCATATGTTCTAATTCTAAATGACCAAAAAGTGTAATAATTAGCATTCTTTTCCATTGCTTTTTGACTAGTCATACCATTTAACTATATGTATTATGGTACTGTTTTTTTTGTTTGTTTTTTTTACAGCTAGGTGCTGTGCAACTCATCGACAGGATTCATCTTGAAGGCAAACAGCTAAACCTGAGAACTGTAGATTTCCTTAAGCCAATTGTACAATCACAGTCCCAAGAGTCTTTTGCAGAGGAGGAGCTGGCTTCAGTTTTTCTACAAAAATTGATGATGATGGACTACAGAGCAAGATGCCTCCAGATTAAAGAACATCATCACACACAACAAACAAAGAATGACTCGTCTGAAGATGTTGGCGATGCCTTTGCTAATATTTTTGGAGAAACTGCTAAAGCCTCTGATGAAACAAACAAATTAGATGCTGTCCACTTGATGGATGTTCAGCTGGCTGTGTTTCGTTGTGCTGATAGTTTCCTAAAGCAGCTCATGGTGACTAAACTCTCACAGTGTCAGTATGCTCTGCCTCTGCTTGTACCAAATCCATTCACACAACAGATTGAGTTCCCACTCTGGACATTTCGTCAAATCAACAAGAGCTGGAAGACAACTGATGATAAAGGTAAAATCTGTAGCAAATGTCAGCCAGTCTACAAGGCAGAAACTCCAATGGTGGCTTTCTTCAGGTTTGGCCCTGTGACCTCCAAGTCTCAACTGATGAACAGCCTGATCAATGAAAAACACAACACCTTCTTCCACAGGAACTGCCCAGGCAGCAGCAGAACCAGAGTCCTGATGGATGGACTGGTGGAGATCGCTTGGTACTGTCCCTCTGGAGAGAAAACAGACAGATTTACTCAATGTGTTGCGTTCTGTAACCTCCATGGTGATGCAGAAGCCAATGAGAAGCAGCTGGATATCCTGACTGAAATGGCCTCTGTAAATGTTGCTATTTTACCACAACTCGGCAAGAATGACAAAAGCATGACCAAGATCCAAAACTTCTACAAGGACTCGAAGCCACTCATCTGCCTCCTTACTGATAATGATTCCGCTGTCACAGAAATGAGAGAAGGGAAATACAAAATTGGTTTAAAAGACAGAAATCAGTCAGTTGTATTTGAAGAAATCAGAAGAGCTATAAATAATGGGCTCTTGTCTTTTAAATCATTTCCCATTTTCAAGCTTGAAGATGTGGCCAAGCGCTCCGGTATCAGAGTAGATGAGGAAAATGATAAAGACCTCAGGAAAGGAAAAGAGTCAGCACAGCAGATGATGACATTACTGCAGGGTAAAGATTTGACTGAAATCAAAGAATCAATTTTGCCATTGCAGGGAAAACTGTGGCATCAATGGTGTGAGAAGAATAAAGAACTTCATCGACCAACATTAGGAGAGATGTATAAGGGGAGCAACATAGAAAAAAGCAAAAGTTCTAAGCAATCAGAAATGCTAAAAGTTCGTGAACAGCAACAAACATCAGTCTTAAGCGAGTTTATCAAAATCTTCATTCAAAACCTGACTTCACCAGTAGGAAATAAGGTGTCATATTTTCTCAAATGGCTGGGCATCCTGCTGGATGACTACACCGCTGAAAGTCTTTCAGCCCTTCTTCATGAGTATGATAAAAAATGGTCAACAGTCCTAAATCTTAAAAAGAAACATGATAAATCACAGCAACTGGCAGCTGCACAAGTACAACTTGAGACAGTATCAGAGAAACTACAAGCAGCAACCTTTGGCTTGGAGCACATACTGAGAGAGATCGGTCAGATTTACGAATCATGTTCATCTGTGAAAAGGCACAATCAAGACCTGACGTTTAACTTCTCTTCTCTTCCGAGTCTTGCAGCACAGATGATGATGTCTGGATTTCCACTGGAACTGATGGATGGTGATGCTGCCCATGTTCCTCTGATCTGGGTTACTGCAGTTCTTGACGCACTCATCCACAAACTGGGAGACCAGAGAGTCTATGTGTTATCAGTTTTAGGGATTCAGAGCTCTGGGAAATCCACTATGCTGAACGCCATGTTTGGACTGCAGTTTGCCGTCAGTGCTGGCAGGTGCACCAGAGGAGCTTTCATGCAGCTGGTCAGAGTGTCAAAAGAGATGAAATCACTGCTGAAGTTTGACTACATTCTAGTTGTTGATACTGAGGGACTTCGTGCCCTAGAACTGGCTGGAAGGTCGACAAGAAATCATGACAATGAAATGGCCACATTTGTTGTTGGTCTCGGAAATATGACACTGATCAACATCTTTGGAGAAAACACAGCTGAGATGCAGGACATTCTTCAGATTGTTGTTCAGGCCTTCATGAGGATGAAGAAGATCAGACTGAATCCAGGCTGCATGTTTGTGCATCAGAATGTTTCAGATGTTACAGCCGGAGAGAAAAACATGGAGGGAAGGAGACGACTGCAGGAGAAACTGGATGAGATGACGAAACTCGCTGCTAAAGAAGAAGACTGTGATACAGAGTTTTTCAGTGACGTCATTACATTTGATGTTCAGACTGATGTGAAGTATTTTGCACAGCTGTGGGAAGGCAGCCCACCGATGGCACCACCAAACCCAGACTACAGCAGACATATTCAAGAGTTGAAGGACACAATTCTCTCAAAAGCTTCTACATCTAGCGGCATTACGCTGTCTCAGTTTAAAATGCGTATTAAAGATCTGTGGAATGCACTGCTAAATGAAAGCTTTGTGTTCAGCTTCAAAAACACACTTGAGATTGCTGTATACAGAAAACTAGAAACTAAGTATAGCGACTGGACGTGGAGCCTCAGAAGCGCTATGCTGAGCATTGAAGACAAATTCTACAACAGAATTGCCAATGGAAACATTAAGGTTCAGGATAATGACTTATTGGCTGACATGAGGATGACAAAAGAGCAGGTAGAAAAATCAATGATGTCTTACTTTGAGGAGGACAAAGACAAAGACATTCTGTGTCAGTGGCGAGGAAGATTTGAAACCAGAATCAAAGATCTTCATGATGACCTTGTGAAGGGAACAAAAAGAAAGTTAGATGAAGCAATTGAACAGAAAAAAGCCAGGGAGAAGCTCGATCAAAGAAGGACAGAGTATGAAAACAAGCTTTTCAGTCGGAGCAAGGAACTAGCTTTGAGACTGAAAGATACAGGAACAGATGAAAATATGCTGAGCAAGGAGTTTGACACAATGTGGAACAAATGGGTCACTGAAATGACTGAAGATACTCCTCCACTGGAAGACCTGAACTTCTGGGAGGATGTGACTCAAATCTTATCTGAAAATCAGGAATTGACTCTTGTAAATGAGCGGTTAAATCAGAAAGACTATGAACTGATAGACATCCGGAGTGATTTTTGTGTCTACATGAGACTAAAGAAGCATCTAGAGCATTCTGATGAAGCTGAATCTTCAGAGGAAACTGGTGAGAGCTCTAGGAAAAGCAAGGGTGGATTACTGAAGCGGTTTGGTCAAAAAATTATGTCAGGTATAGAATATATTACAGGGACTCAAAAGCCACCAGAGAACATGGACCTAAATGCTGAATGTCATTACTCAATAAGGCGTCTGACTCAAAAAATTATTCAGGACACTGAGAAAATAATGAAGAAGTCACCAGTTGGAACACGAGGCTACAGTGACAGTTACATTCAGGAAATAACAGACTGTGTTCAAAAGTCAATAAAGCAACATGAATCTGTGAGTCAAAAATACACTTTGAAAAAAGAGTTTACCATAGATCTCAGTCTTCATGTTTGTGACATTGCAAGACAGAAGTTTACCGAACTCCACAAAGAATTCAGAGAAGCAAATGACCCAAGAATTTATCTTGAGAAGCAGAAAACTCAGTATTGGAACATCTTCAAGAACTACTACAAAGGAGCGACATCAACAGCCATACTGAGTGAATTCATCTGCAGCAAACTTGAGTCTTCTATCCTACAAGCGGTTTACAACAAAACTGCTATTGATTTGGCAGCACAGATGAGGTCTGACATAGAAGCATTACGTGAGAACAGACCAAATCTGGAGAAACACATTCTGAAATCCCTTGCAGAAAAGGAGGATTTTGACCAGTACATAAAATACATTCATAATCCCAGAGGGCACTTCAAACAGTTCATAAAAAATGAAGTGGACAGATACTTCACCAAACAAAACAAAATGATTCTAAACATTTTCAAAGGAAATCTGACACAAAAAGAGCAGATTGTAAGTAATGCGATTAAAGCAGCTACAGTGCAGGTCAAGAGTCGGAGAGGAGATGGCAACATGTGGTTCAGATGCTTCACAACAACCCTGACAGATGAGCTGAAACTCACTGAGAATTCATGTGGTGATCTCAGTGAAATTGACTTAGATTTTCTTGAGAGTCTTTTAAATGGCAGTTTGAAGAAAGGGATGACAAAGCTTCAGAACAGCTTTACAAGCATTAATGACATGAAAATGTGCAGGAAAAAACCAGATGAGATTTTGATTGAGCACTTCTGTCAGTGCTGTTGGATTCAGTGTCCTTTCTGTAAAGCCATCTGCACCAACACGATGGAAGGCCATCCTGGAGATCACAGCGTTCCTTTCCACCGCATTATTGGACTGAATGGGTGGTTTTACAGAGGAACAACAAACTTGTCTATTGATATCTGCACAACAGTAGTAGCGAGTGATCGATGTTTTTATCCAAATTCCTCAGACGACAAAGTCCCCTGGAAAGAATACAGAAAAGGAGGTTCTAAATATGCTAACTGGAGCATCACCCCAGACCACTCTGAGCTGCCGTACTGGAAGTGGTTTGTGTGCAGATTCCAGAAGGATCTGGAAAAGTACTACAGTAAAACATTCCAGGGACATGGTCAGATTCCAATTGAATGGAAAAAGTACACAAAAAAAGATGCTCTGGAGAGTTTACAGTACATGTAATAGAAAGTACAAAAAAACAAATACCAAATGAAATTAAATGCCAAATCAAATACTGTTTCTCACTGAACTGATAGATGCAGTACATTATGCTTTTGTAGGAGGTGTTTTTTTCAGAAAAATATTATTATGTTTTGTAAGTAACTCTGCTGTGCTTTTTATTTCACCATCAAAGTGGAGACAAACATGGCTGTTAAAGCCAGTGGGAAATGTTTAATGATTTACTGTGTCAAAAATGTATCCTCTTCTTGAAAAAATTAAATTGAAGACTTTTAGATCAATATAGGAAATTGGTCAATGTGATAATGCATTCTGGCCCTGGCTTGAATTTGAAAGATAATTCAAACTGTGATGGACAATCCAAATTGTTTGTTGTTTATTTCATTTTGGACATCATTTTGCAGAGTCATGTTGCTTGTATGTTAAACTTTGACCACGTTTCACTTATCAGAGATGAAAATGCACCATGTTTCCTAATTAATCACTTTAATCTTTAGAAAGCTTATATAGTACATATTACAGAGCAAAAATAATATGATTTGTACTCATGGTTATCACAGACATATTGTAGTTCTACATGTTTTAAATTGTGTGATGATGTCAATTCTGAATAAACTGAGTGAATGAAATAAAGTTTGATTTTTGCTTAGCACATAACTTAGATAACACTTAGGCTGTACACATATGTTTCAGAGTATGTAAAAAAAGGGTAAAAAAAATAATAATGTAAAATATGCGCATTAGCTTTAATAGTGACAGATAACAGAGCAATATCAAGCATTTAAGCTGAAAACATACCCCTTTAGTATCAATGGTGTGGCAAATGTCTTCTGCTTGTGCTGAACTCACATGTCAGCTGCTCTTAAAGCAGTCATTTACATTTATTCTCAGGAATCACACCTTTTCTAATATTGATACCAAACCAGAAAAAAACACAGCAGTGTGCAGTCTACTGTTATGTTTATTAACCCCTTACATCCTGAAGGCATTTTTAAAGATTTCATAAGTTAAAAGCAAGGGCTAGTGCTACAAAAAAACAAGGTAGAAACAATTTCATGATCTTGTTTGGTATAAAACCTTTCAAAATTTGAGAAAAGGAGAGATTTTGGAACATATTTGGAGATTAGTCTGCATTGGGTTTGATTCTGCAACACACATTTTGGATGTCTTCCTTATCTGACACACCTATTTCAGGACATGAAGTTTTTTTAATGAGTTAAATCAGTTGTGTTTGATTATATGGATACATAATGTGTAACCCAGATTGTACACATCTTGTTTTGTACAATAGTAGTACATAATTATAGGCTATATTTTAACTTTTGTTATGTCATATGCAGTTCGATACCATTGAACTATTTTAAATTTAGGGTCTAAATAAAAGCTATGATGTCCAGTTCCTGCAAATTAGCTACCAACTACTAGAGAAAAATTCTACTCGTACTCAAGGCGGCCTCTAGGGACAGATTTCGGCCTAACAAACACCAGAACGTATTCGCTGTGCACCGGAAGTGACGCATTCACTGATTGTCAACATGCAAGATGGCGACTCATCACAGACAGAACGCTGCTGGACGGAGGAAAGTCCAGGTGATAATTTACACATAATATTTTAAACCTTTAAAACTATGTATTAGTGAATTTGTAATATGTTTACGTATTTCAGGAAAGTGTCGCCCAATGTAGCATTCCTAATATCGACAAACCGAAACATTTCCACCCTTACAAAAAAGTACTGTAGTGTTACCATGGTACAGTGATGATTACATGATACAGTCATTTTACGGTGTGTCTAAATAATGTTTTGGGCCACTGTATATTACATATATATGATATTGTAATTGAATTTATTGTTTGAGTACAACTGTCGGCTCAGTAATTAGATAAAGACGTGTTTGTATAACGTTACAGGTTTTGTATAGCCTCAAAGTCTCTTAATGACAGATTTACAAGACACACATCTGGTTCCTAAGACTGTTTCTAATCATTTCCCTTTAACTTTATTAAGTAGGTAATTTGATTGTAAGTAATCTCTAATTGTCTAATAATTTTTTTAAATAATGTTGAGTTTACAGGTTTCCTACGTAATTAGAGATGAGGTGGAGAAGTACAATCGTAACGGTGTGAACGCTCTTCAGCTGGATCCTGCTCTCAACAGACTCTTCACGGCCGGTCGAGACTCCATCGTCAGGATATGGAGTGTCAACCAACACAAAGTACAAAAAGCTCATGATTTATGAGTATTAATACACTTGGTCCCATGTTTCTGTATGATCATATCTTTCTATTTCCAACATCACTTAATTTTGTATCACCATCAAAATCATAATTTTAATTTCTAACATAAGTTCTTTCTCTTTATAGATAAATGTTTTTGATATATCCAGCTTTATGTGCCACTGACAGCTGTTTACTATTACAGCAGGATCCATACATCGCTTCGATGGAGCATCACACTGACTGGGTGAATGACATCATCCTCTGCTGTAATGGAAAAACATGTACGTCTAAGCACTTCAGAAGCTTTTTACAGGAAACGTCATGCTTAAATCTCATTGAATATATTCTAAGCATCAGCCATTTTCAGTGGATTGTTCTGTGTTGTAGTGATATCAGCCTCCTCAGACACCACTGTGAAAGTCTGGAATGCACACAAGGGATTCTGTATGTCCACGTTACGGACGCATAAGGTATGTTTCATATTATGTTTAGTTAGACCTAAATTGTTTGTCAACTTTGTGTATTGTTCATTTTCAACTGTATTGTTACTGTAATCATGAGCATGAAAAGTGTCACTCTGAAGAGAGTTATTCTCTAAATCAGTGCGCAATGTTTCTGAACTCCCTGAAACGCCTCGATTGTAGTCCTGAATTCTCTTCTGGGAAAAAACATGTCACAATATTCCTCATTTAAATACCTGCCCTATTCCTCTTTAAATTCCTGCCCAAGGTATGCACAAAATAATGGGGCGGGCCTGGTTGAGTTAGTTAGTAGTGTGTTGAAACTCGCAGGTATGGTAAGGGCGTAACATTTTCAAAACACACTAGAAGAGGTTGACCAATCACATCACACTGGTCCAGCCATCCAATTAGAGCACATTGTGCTTTTCAGAAGGAGGAGCTTCATAGAGACAGGAACTAAACAGAGCGTTACTGACAGACTGTGAAGAGAGGTGCTGCAACAATGTAAAATATGTGAATAATAATGTGTTTTTTAAACATTCAAGCTTAAAAACCTATTCTAGTAGACCCCAAAAACAAAATCAAGACTTTGGAAATGTGGCCTCTTTTATTATGTTGATGGTAGCCAGACAACAGAAAACAGACTGATGCTAATTTGTACTATTTTTGTGTGCAAAATTACTATATATGGGACATACTATTATGTTGATAGTGACAATAGTTGTGATTTACACTTCAGGACTACGTCAAAGCTTTAGCATATGCGAAAGACAAGGAGCTGGTGGCATCAGCCGGGCTGGACAGGCAGATCTTCCTGTGGGATGTGAACACGCTGACCGCTCTGACGGCCTCTAATAATACAGTCACCAGTGAGAAAACTCTCTTTTTTTAACTCTTGACACATTCTTCCTTCTTATTCACTGAGTAGGTATAAAGCAGATGAATGTGAAAACCCTTTTGCTCTGAAGTGAGTGCAGTATTGCATTCATATTTTCTGTGACAGCTTCCTCGCTGAGTGGAAACAAAGACTCCATCTACAGTCTGGCCATGAATCAGGCAGGAACCGTGATCATCTCAGGATCTACAGAAAAGGTTAGTCTTACGATGTTTTACTTTCACATTTAAAGGAAGGAATATTGTTCATTCATGTGACTGCAGGCAGGTTCAAATAAAAGGCTTTACTTACAGAACGTGTTTTGTCACATTTTTTTGTTATGGCAGGTCTTGAGGGTCTGGGATCCACGGACATGTGCCAAGCTAATGAAGCTGAAAGGCCACAGTGACAACGTCAAATCATTATTACTAAACAGAGACGGCACCCAGGTAGGACTTTTTATTTTTTGCTATTCAGCCGAAAACTGAACACAACCATTCACTGACTTTGATAATGTTATCCTCCTGCTGTTTTTTCTGTCTAGTGTCTCTCCGGTAGCTCAGACGGTACAATACGCTTGTGGTCTCTCGGCCAGCAGCGATGTATCGCCACATACCGGGTCCACGATGAGGGTGTGTGGGCCTTGCAGGTGAACGAGGCCTTCACGCACATTTACTCCGGTGGACGTGACCGAAAAATCTACTGCACTGACTTGCGAAACCCTGACATACGTGTGCTCATATGTGAAGAGAAAGCTCCTGTCCTAAAGGTGAGAGCAAGTTTGAGATGCATAGTGCTCGGAAATAAAGAAATGAAGTCATCCTTAAATTCAAGTGTTGAATCCTTCAAGAAAGCTGCTCTTACAACTTATCTGATGCTCTGTGCAGATGGAATTGGACAAATCAGCTGACCCTCCTCAAGCCATTTGGGTGTCCACAACTAAATCATTTGTGAACAAATGGGTGAGTTACATAATCATAATTCAGAGGGTTTATTCCTTAAAGAAATAGTTCAGCCAAAATAAAAATTCTGTCATTATTCAGCCTCATATCGCTCAATTAATTTTTCTCCTTGAGCCCCTATCTTAACCCTATCCGGAGAGCCGAATCACTGACAGTATTCAAGAAACAGCTGAAAACTCATTTTTTCCATTAGCACTTAATTGCATCCTGCTAACTTTAAAAAAAAAAAAAAAACTTTTTTCTATGCTTGCACTATTTTTTATATCCCCTCCTTGATCTAGCTTATACTATTTTGGATGTTTGTAACTTTGTATTGCTGGCACTTCTCATGTTGTTGTCTCCTTAAGATGAACTGTTTGTTTTGTACCTCTTTTGTAAGTCGCTTTGGATAAAAGCATCAGCTAAATTAATAAATGTAAATATAACACAATAGGAATTACCTATGATATGTCTAATCTGCCCTTTCCAATGTTAGTGAATGAGGACTATTACTGTCAAGCTCCAAAAAGGACTAATAATTACCTTAAAAGTACTTTAAAAGTTCACATCATTCTTATTAGTACTCTGGTTGCATGAAAACAAAGAATTTCTTGTATATATTGTGAGCAATGATGACATAATTGTCACTTCAGGTTAAACTGTCACTTTAAATATGCATGATGTTTTCTGTAGGTCTTATAAAGGTCTTACAAAGGTATTAATTTACCTTTACACAAATTCAAGTATTAAAAAGGTCTTAAATTAGAGCTGAAAGTCTTTAGTTCATTAAGTCATGGCATTAAATCTTGCATGCATTGCAAAGATTTCTTTTTTAGTATTTTTGTTTTCAAATAAATGAAGATACATGTACTTGAGATGGAAACATAAAAATGAAGACTCAAAAAATTGATCAAAATGAAGCGAGTTTATGCTCAAAACAAGAACAGATATGAGTCAGAGGCGTATGAAAACCTCCCTTTGAATTTCTGAGCCTGTTGGCAGATATTTGTTCTTGTTTTAATCATAAAAAAAGCAAAACTTCATATTTATGTAATTTTGCTTCTCCAGTAAATGCATCTTGATATATTTAATTTATTTAGACATTTGCACTGGAAAACAAGACAAAAATACTAAGAAAAAACTTTTGTGCAGTGTGATCAGAAGGTACAGGAATTTTTTTTTTTTTTTTGTGTGCATATTTTAGTGGTTGGGAGCAGAGTGATTCAAGCTTCCCTAACCCTTTATTGTAAATTGAATGTATTTTCAAACTCTGAAGTGTCGCTAATACAACTCTTTGTGTTTCTCCATAGACGTTTATATTTAGAGAACATATTGACATACCGTTTTTCCTTCAATTTTCTTTACTTGGTCTTAAACTTACTTGGTCTTTCTTTCTTTGTCATCATCAGTCTCTAAAGGGCATGCATAACTTCAGAACATCTGGAGACTACGACAACGACTGTAGTGCCCCACTGACTCCTCTGTGTACACAGCCAGAGCAGGTCATCAAAGGTAAAAGACCCTCACTGTATGCTAGAACAAGCATCTGACCTTAAAGGTGGAGGTCAGAGTGGTGTTGTGTTAAAGATTAAACCAGCAAGGTTGCTGGTTGTGAAAGACACCAAACCTTAGTTTCTCCTGGGAAATTGTATAAGGTACCTATAGCAAGTGTACTGTCTGTGGCTTTGGATAAAAACATCTACTGTTTTTTCAATCTATAATTGATTGAAACTATAATTTCTAGAATCTATAATTTCTAGAATCTATCATTTTTTTGATTGAAAATTGTATTGAACTGAGTTTAATTTAATTTCAGGTGGCACCAGCATCGTTCAGTGTCATATTCTCAATGACAAGAGGCACATACTCACTAAAGACAGCAATAACAGTGTGGCATTCTGGGATGTCCTCAAGGTAAGAGGCGAACAGATCATGAGAATATTTTTATGGCATCTTTTAGCCAACTGTTATGTAATCTTGCTCTGTGTTTTGTAGGCATGCAAGGGGGAAGACCTGGGTAAAGTGGACTTTGATGAGGAAATTAAAAAAAGGTTCAAGATGGTGTATGTGCCGAACTGGTTTTCTGTAGATCTCAAAACAGGGGTGAGTATTAGAGGCAATACCTTTTGCTTTAGCATCTTGTTTTCAATTAAAATGTGGGCAAAATGTATTATAATGAGTGTTAAATATATTTTTGCTGTTTTTCAGATGCTGACTATCACGCTGGATGAAAGCGATTCCTTTGCGGCGTGGGTGGCAGCTAAAGATGCTGGTTTTACAAGCCCAGATGGCTCTGACCCTAAGTGTAAAGTTGTCTTCTTAGTACATACTGTTGAAAATGCTTTATATCTCGCAATTCAGACTTTATGACTTTATATCTTGTAATTTATAATTACAAGACTTTATAATTTGTAATGAATTGTGAGATATAATCTTGGAATTGCAATTCAGATCAAACTTGGTGTGTGTTATGACAACCATGACCTGAGAATACCTGCACAGTTTTGGTGCAGTGCCACCTAGTGGTCAAAAAACTTACGGTCGATAGACAAAACTGTTTTCATATACTACATCAATTTTTGCAATTCCATTTGGTGCTAGAAATTATTTTAATTTAGCAATTCTTTGAAATGCTTTTACAAATCTTACTACTTTATGGTCATTTTGATGTACCTGTAGGACATTTAGAATATTGTTCTGAAAAACAAGACAATGTTACATATAAACAATAGGATTTATGAAGTGTTTGTTTTTTCAACTTTACAACATTAAGTCAGCAGTGGGAATTATGTAACATAACTATTCTTTGTGTTTATTCTTTTGTTCCAGTGAATCTGGGTGGGCTGCTCCTGCAGGCCCTGTTGGAATTCTGGCCCAGAACTCACATAAATCCAATGGAAGAGGAGGAAAATGAACTCAATCATGGTAGATGTGTTTTTGTAAAAACAAATCGTTTAATAATGGACATTAAATAAGAATTTCATTTTATAGGAGAAATTATTTTTCTAGTAATACTTTTCAGTACTGAAAAATATTTTCCTTGACTCTTATCTGCCGTCTTGGATGAAAATTTTGCTGCAAAGTATAGTTTTCCTTATCCGCAAAGGATGCATGCAATTATTTTTGTATTTATACAAAGCTTTGTTTTTTTGGGTTCTGAGCTAATTCCTTGAATTCAGATTACATATTTATAAAACATCTGATATTTTGCAACATGTAAATATGCACTTGGTCTCTGACTTCATTATCTTCTGTGTTTGTTTCTCTGTAGTAAACGGTGAACAGGAGAGCCGAATTCAAAAGGGCAACGGCTACTTCCAGGTTCCCCCACACACTCCTGTCATCTTTGGTGAAGCAGGCGGAAGGACGTTGTTTAGGTCAGAATGAAAGAGTCCAGTACTGATGAAGAGATTAAACTCACCATCCTTCCTGGATCTTGTCTTCATTATAAGCCATATTTCCTTCCAATTCCAGGTTATTATGCCGTGATTCTGGGGGAGAGACAGAGTCGATGTTACTGAATGAAACTGTACCTCAGTGGGTTATTGATATCACTGTAGATGTGAGTGTTTAAAATCCCACAATCATCATCATATGGATAATGTTTTTGATTATATATTGACTGCTTTCTTTTCTGCTTCAGAAAAATATGCCAAAATTCAACAAGATCCCATTCTACCTCCAACCTCATTCATCATCTGGAGCCAAAACACTCAAAAAGTATGTTGTGTCTATAAGTTACACGACGAGAATAATTAATAATCATTATGCTTGGTCTAATTGAATATTTTTGACATCTCATAAGATAAAGGCATCTTAATTGTAAAAGTGATACTTGACTAAATTTGCAACAATGTTTTGAAGATTTTTTTCATCCCGGCCTGTTGTTTTCAGAGACCGTCTGTCTGCGAGTGACATGCTTCAGGTGCGGAAAGTGATGGAACACGTCTATGAGAAGATCATCAACCTTGACACGGAGTCACAGACCACCAGCTCTTCAGCCAATGACAAGCCAGGAGAGCAGGAGAAAGAAGAAGACGTGGCAGTGATGGCCGAAGAGAAGATTGAGCTCATGTGTTTAGATCAGGTTAGACCTGCCATCACATTCTTTACTGCACTCAGTGCTCCAATATACTCATTATTTGCTCTTCAACATTTTATTTTCCTCAGATGCTGAAACAAATGTAAATGAGGTGACCATTATTTAGTTTTGATTGCTAAGCAACTGACCTTTGTCAGCACAGTCCAGTAGCACTGCTTTTGTGACATCGATAACCCTTCATAACAATATTACAAGTGTGCAACATTGATTAACCCAGGGTTAAAAGTGGCTATAACCCCAGTTAAACTGTGTGAAAAGCCAGTTACAGATACTAAAACATAAGTAAATCCTTAACTGCCTCACAGTTTCGGTTGCTTTCCCCTGCTTTAATGTAATTTTCATCCTTACAATGCATTAATCCTCAACTGCACTGTATTTTATTGAAATTTCAGGCGAGATTTTACCATTTGCTTTGTCTTCCTAAAGATTCGTTCGCACCAAGGATGATAACCACAATGATAAAGTAGTTTTAAAAATCTTTCTAAATTTAAAGGGGACCTATAATGCCCCTTTCACAAGATGTAATATAAGTCCCTGGTGTCTCCAGAATGTGTCTGTGAAGTTTCAGCTCAGAATCCCCCACAGATTATTTATTAGAGCTTGTCAAATTTGCCCCTATTTGGGTGTGAGCAAAAACATGCAAATTTTGTGTGTGCCTTTAAATGCAAATGAGCTGCTGCTCCCGGCCCCCTTTCCAGAAGAGGGCGGAGCTTTAACAGCTCGCGCTTCGGTTGCTCAACAACAACAAAACTGGAGAATCTCACGCAGCCAAAATGAGGATTGTCAGTAACGGTGTTCAGCCTTACTTTGTTCAAACCGGAGTCGACACTGATGGAGAGGAAGAAGTTACAACTTTTAGAATGAAACTGGACGTTTCTGAATGGTTAGTGGATAAATTTATGTAGTTGCTGTGGAGTTGATTCAACTCATCGACTAGCATGTGCCGTCATGTTAATCTTTTGTGCAAATCCAGCGTTGAATTGACCCTTGTTTGTGAAGTATCATGGGTTGGTGTGAATGCTAATATATTTATCATTATCGTTCATTGTGTAAACTGATTTAAATAGTAAAAATTGTGAAATGCTTTTTTTTTAGACTACTGTTAAAAATGTCTGCTGTCTTCATAGGTTTTGGATCCAAACATGGACCTTCGGACTGTTAAGCATTTTATCTGGAAGAGCGGTGGAGACCTGACCCTTCATTATAAACAGAAATCCACGTGAGCCCCTCCGACCACCTTCAGCCCACATCACTTTGACTTCCAGAAGAAGCATCCCAGAATGCCCTGCTCTTCTCAGGTCTGATTAGTCACCCAGGAGGAATGTTTTTTCTTCTCATTCTCTTTGCACCGGCTGAAGTGACAGAGCCAGCAGAAAGACCTGACCGACAGCTGAAGGTTAAAGACTAAAGATCGACTGCAGATTGATGCTGTTGCGATGTGCTGTAAACAAGGACTTTGTATTTTTTCTGCTATTATTTCATTACTTTTTTTGTATATTTATTACTGTTGTGTTTGTCCAGCATGATGATGATGATGATGATGATGATGATGATGATGATGCACACAAGTACTTCCATTCTCAAACATTCCAGACACTTTTCAACTAGACCAGAACCTGAACTGAAATCAGCTGCTCTTTAAAGCTCCATTTTGTTTTGTTTTCTTCCACAAATAAACAAAGTACAGCTTTTATTTTCTAGGGTTAATATGCTGTTGTAATTTATTTGAGGCTTTTTTTGTATCAACCAAACTTTGCAATCAGAAAAGCAAAACTGTCCAATGAGGATCTAGAAACTGTTTCAGCAAATTTCGCAATCAGAAATCGAAACTGTCCAATGAGGATCTAGAAACTGCGTTTCAGCAATGCAGCCAGTAAAAATTAAAAAAGTTCTTGTTTTTAATGTATAGATGCAGTTTATTGTCAGACATTTTCCAAAGGGAAATGTCTCATCTGAATGTTTGTTCTTTTTTTTGTGTGTGTGAATCTGAGCACATGACAGTGTTGGCATCATCTTACCACAGCTTCTGAAAAATATGGCCCTGCCCTTGTTAACTAATGTGGCATTAGGACTGACTTGTCTTTTGAATAAAAGTTTAAACTTTTTTCACTCTTGGTGTCTGAACATGATTTATGATTTATAAATACTTGAACATGTTTATTATTTCACTTTTGAGGAAGGAATGTAGGGTTTCATGAATCATGTCTGGATCATATTTAATCTCAAAAGCAAAAGATAAATTCTTACTACAATGAGGTTCTGCTGTTGTTAATGCATTAGACATGAATTTTTACATTAACTGATGTTAATGTATAAAACATAAAATTTTAAAATGTATACATAGTAATTAGTCTAGATTAATATTTGCTGTGAACATTTAGTTCACTGTTAGTTCATAACTAATATTTTAATTAGTGAATAACAACAGCGTTAACAGAAAAATATTTTGCATTAAGAAAATTAACTTTTTTTTAAGTATATGCACCCATGATAATTGTGTAAAACAATGTGAAAGAATACAAAAACATTTTACTGAATTTTTGAAACAATATATATTGTGAAAAGCAATACAAATACATGTGAACTGAATTGAACTTAAGTGCAAGACAGAATACTTGATTTTATTAATTTTTTTACAACTAACAAATTGTGATGGACATGCTTAAAAAAAATGTAAAAAAAAAAAGTGTTTAACCCTTATAGGGTCTTTGGGGTCTGCACAGACCCCAAACGACGTTTGCTCAAATAAAAAAAAATATTCTCTTTGTCCAAATGACATGAAACTTTGTACCGTTGTTAACACTTTCTAGATCTACAAAGAAAAAAAAAAATCGGAGTGATATCTTGTTTTTATGTTAGTGTAAAAAAAAGGGTCACACTCAGGGTCTTCGGGGTCTCCACAGACCCCAGGCAATAAAATTTAATTTTGTTATAAAATAACTGCTTTTTAAAAAACAAATGTAATTTTACTCTGTTTATTAATGTTTTTACTTCATATTTGTGCAGTTTTTGGAGGATTTCTCGTATCTTTTAAATTTATATAAATAAATAAATAAATTAATATTTTTACAAAAACAGCTTTTTATGTAAAATTCCCTTTATAAAAGACCCACATTTCTAACTTTCATTCATGGGGATAACATGGATAATTTGACATGGTTTAGTGTAAGATTTTTGCCCATCTTTTGAAAAATGCAGTTTTAAAAGTAAAAAAAAATCACTTTTACCAGTAGATGGCTGCAGAGCTCCACTATTTGTTATGTGCTATTTGACTGACTGAAAGACATCTTTTCATAAGTTTTTTTTTGTTGGATTCATATCTAAATGTTATGAAATCACAATTATAACAATAAAAAATACTTTTTGTCAAAGTTTAGCATTTTTTGTACTGAAAAAAATTAATTTTTCCAAAATGTTGATTTTGAGGATGAATTTTGTCCATTTTCACAGTGGAGTCTCATCATAATGTAACAATATTGAAAAACTATTTTTTTTTCATTACAAAAAATGCTAAACTTTGACAAAAAGTACCCTTTATTGTTATAATTGTGATTTCATAATATTTAGATATGAATCCAACTGAAAAAAACTTATGAAAAGATGTCTTTCAGTCAGTCAGATAGCACATAGCATATAGTGGAGCTCTGCAGCCATCTACTGGTAAAAATGATAGTTTTTTTACTTTTAAAACTGCATTTTCCAAAAGATGGGCAAAAATCTTACACTAAACCATGTCAAATTATCCATGTTATCCCCATGAATGAAATTTAGAAATGTGGGTCTTTTATAAAGTGAATTTTACATAAAAAGCTGTTTTTGTATAAAAACCTATTTTAAAAAAATATTTTTAAATTTATTTATATAAATTTAAAAAATATGATAAATCCTCCAAAAACTGTACAAACATGGAGTAAAAACATTAATAAAAAGAGTAAAATTAAATGTTTTTTAAAAAAACAAGTATTTTGTTACAAAATTGCATTTTGTTGCCTGGGGTCTGTGGAGACCCCGAAGACCCTGAGTGTACTTCCCAAACGAAGACCGCATAAGGGTTAAAAAAATTGGCTTCATTATCATAATACAAAATAAAAGTTCAAGATTTCAGGTTATACAGTTGAAATGTGTTGTGTGGAAAATCAGCTGCAATATCTAATTCCATAAAGCAGGCACAATTTATTTATAACTGAATAACACAAATATGTACACATGAAGACAAATGTAAACAATGCATTTTGGTTAGAAACAAAATTAAACATTCCTCTTTATGATATGTGCATTACACTTATTTATCCTTGGTAGAGCCCATGATCTGCTCAATTCAGTGCTTTCTCACTTTAATCTCCTCATAAAGAAAATAGATCAGATTAAAGAAAATCTTTGAGCATTTCATGAATAAGTGAACCTTTGATTTTGCGTCAAGCATGTATGAATGTCTACAGAGCTCCTCCAGTTTTCACAGAACAAACTACAGCATGTCAACAGAGCAACTTAAGTATGTACTATGACAAAGAGAAATATCAAAGCAAACAAGAGTGTTTTGCAATGCACCAGCCTGTATGAACACCAATGACCAAAATCACTGGTTCATTTGTCTGAAATGTGTATTTGAATTTGGTGCAGATGCATTACACAAACACACAACCCACTGCATCAGTCACGTACAAAATGCCAACTGATTTAAAAAATGTAAAAAAAAAAAAAAAAAAAGAAGTCAGCAAGAAACATCCCTTTTTGTTGAATAATAAAAAAGTAACTTGAGTTTAGTTGCACGATACAATGAAAGAATGTGCTGTTACTGCATATTCTGATGCGGCCCACTAGTTAAACACAAAACTATTAGTTTAATTCCCAAATCAAAGAGTTTTGATTTTATGCGGATATGTTATATATTTTTAAAATCACTGCAATTTCCCAATACTGATTTTTAAAAAATATTTTACATAAAAATAGCCGTCAAGGTCCAAAAAGGACAAAAAGACCATAAGTTGTCATTTTTTTTGGGAATAATAGAAGTCACTACTTTTATGGTGGTTCTTTTTTGTCCTTTTTAGAGCTTAACAACTCATTAGATACGCTTTTTCACTGTTCCAAAAAAGTATTATCCTTTACAGTAACACTTTACAATAAGGTTTAACATGAACTAAGATTAATAAATGCTGTAGAAGCATTTTTCATTAATTTTTCATTTTAATTTCAACTTTTCCTAATGCATTAATATAATCCAAAGTTGTATCTGTTAGCATAGTTAATGCACTGTGAACGAACATGAACAAACATTTTTATTAACTAACATTAACAAAGGTTAATAAATGGCATTAAAATATATTGCTCATTGTTAGGTCATGTTAGTTAATGCATTAACTAATGTTAATAAATGAGACCTTACTGTAAAGTGTTACCCACTAAAGCCTTTTTGTATAATGCATTATAAAGCTATTCATAATGTACATTATAATGCATTTTCATAAATAACTAACGTTAAAATGTATTGGTATATCAGAAATTGGTTGTTTGCCTTATATTTTAATGCATTATACTTTCTAAAGGTGTGTTTAATGACTAGATATGCATCATAAACTATTATAACTGTGGTTATAATTATTAATGAGATCATAAACTTTTTATAATGCATTATATATAAAGGCTTTAAGTAAAGTGCTACCAAAAAAAAAAAAAAAAGTATATTTATTATAATATTATTCTATACTGCAGATGTCTGTCTCTATCCCAGAGTCTATATCTCATAATTCCATATGGGACATTTGGGAAAAGAGAGCGAAAATACCATAGTGGCTAATTCTGTGAGAATGCTTTCAGGACAGGTTCAGGCCTGAGCGTTTTCACTGAGCTGCTGAATGCGGTCCGCCAGCTCCAGACAGTGTAAGATCCGGCTCCTCTCCGCCTGGAGCTCCGCGGCAGACACGTCACCCTGCAGCTTTCGGCCGAACAGCACCAGATCCTGCATGAACAGCCCCACTGGCTCCCGCTGACCGGCAGGAAGCTCTGTGATAGTGCCGTCCTGGAAGTTAAAGTCTATGGTTTTGGCTCTGCCCAGTCCTGGACCTCGTTCTTCAATCCAAGTAAGAGGCCTGTGTCAGAAACAACTTTGATTAACATCTGATTTTCCATGTTGGATGATAAAACAGATTAAATAAAATAAATTAATGTAGTTTTGGGCATGGATTCTTTGACTTTTGTAACACCCTTAGCAATCACATAGCAATGCAAGCACCACCCATAAAATCTAGTTATAGAGATTGCAGTTTCATGACCTCATATTTATTGAGAGGCTACACAGAAAAGCAAAAGTACTTTTAAAAACTCATGCGTCACTCTGCAACACAATTCAAGTGCAAAAAGGTGATTAAATACCGAAAAACATTTAAGAAATGGTGACCAGTTTCACCTTCTAAATACATCCACTACCATTCAAAAGTTTGGGGTCAATAAGTATTGTTTTTTATACTGGAAAATAATACTTTTATTTAGCAAAGATGCGTTCAATTGTAGGGAAGAGGATTAGGGCCAAGCAATAATAAAAAAATAAAACCATCCCGAGATTAAAGTTGTTAAATTTCGAGAAAAAAGTCGAGATAAAATGTTGAGAATAAATTACGAGAAAAAAGTTGTTAAGTTATGAGAACAAATTCATAATTTAACGAAATTACGAATTTGAGAACAATTAATTTGAGAACAGTTAATTATTTAACAAGTAATTTAACAAATTTGTTCTCGTAATTTAACGTTCTCTTAATTTAACGACTTTTTTCCTCATAATTTAACAGCATTTTTCTCATAATTTAACGAATTTGTTCTTGTAAATTAACGACATTTTTCTTGTAATTTAACGAGTTTATTCAACATTTTATCTCGACTTTTTTCTTGAAATTTAACAAGTTTTTCTTGTTTTCTTTTTCTTTTTCTTCTGTGGTTGTAGTGTACTCACTTCTGTTGTTGGGTCAGAAAGTGGGCCGTCATCTTCATGTATTTGTTCTCTTTCTCCTCCACCAGAGATGCAGCAGTAACCGTGAGCTCCCCGAATAGATCAACCAACCAGGTCATTCTGGCAATGCCGCTGAACGATGGGAACCCAAAATTTGGCTTCAGGGGTCCACCTGAAAAGAAAACTGACTGTCACTATAAACCCTAGTGATACCCTTTAAAAGGAAGAGTAACTGGGTGCTATTATACCTGTGAAGTGCAGCGTTCCCTTCTCCAGTGTTTTCTCAGATATGTCTTTTTTCAGTTGTTTAAAGTCAGGAGTGAGAAGTTCAATGTGTTCTTCATGAAGCACCAGCCCTGAAGATACCATATAGAAGTTAAAACGTTTAAGTATGATGCAGAAAAATATTATTTAGCTAATTTTATGACAAACGTTCTACCGTTTCAAAAATGTACTCAAGAAAACATGCATCCACAGCTGTTAATGAAGACAGCAGCTCACCCTTCTGTTGAGCCAGATTCCAGAGATCCACTGCAGATGTGTAGCTGAGGGTCATGGGATACTCAACGCACACATGCTTCCCTGCCTCCAGGAACTGCCTGAGATTGAGCAGATCAGGGGAGAAACCATCATATTAAAAGAAGGACACTAACACATGATCATTTCTGCCAATCAGAAGAGATTATGGACTGTGTGATACCTGATGCTCTCTTCATGGCTGGTGTTTTCTGTGCATATAAATGCCACATGGATGTCACTTCTGCTCAACGCCTCCGTCATCGTGATCTGCTTCACACCCTGCTGATCTTCAAGAGTCCTCCTACACAAACACAAAACACCAGTAGATTCAAGAGATTCAAATTCATATTAAACAAAAGAAATGCTAATATATTATTACATATGTATCTTTTAAAGAAACATGACTACTACATCCTGAGAGAAAAATATAGGGCTGCACAATTTATTGAAATATCGCAAATGTACATCACAATATGCATATCGCAACGGCTTGAGCATATAAGTTGAGCAAAGGGTTGTTGGTATTTATATATATATATATATATATATTTTTATATATATATATATATATATATATATATATCTTTTAAACCTTGTCAGTGTAAACATTCAAATACTCTCGCTCAAATTCTCTTTCAAGCCTTGCACCTAAACTGGTCAACATGCCCAGCTTAGTGAGTAACCTAACAAACATAATAGGCTATGGCTTAGGAGAAAAACGAGACAGACAATGCATGTGTATTTGTATCAGTGTACTGGATATTTGAAGGTTCATTAAGGGACAGCAGTCGAATATTCCTGCTCTGTGTTTTTAATGTTAATCAAATGACAAAGGACAAAAAAAAAAAAAAAAAAAAAAAAAAATTTCCATGGGAATTAACGGGAATATATTAGCCTGACTACGTCAGACTTCCTACTTCCGCTCAATTTCATTTCGCTTCTGTACTCAGTCTGAGACAGCGTCAGAGCTTTCTGTTTACCACCGGTCTGGAAACAGCCGGGCCAATCAACGAACAGAGGGCGGGCTGAGAGCCGTGACGTAGATGCTAAGCGCCGAGTTTTACATTGTAGGTTAGAGAAATCGAAAACCGAAACGACCGCGGAAATGGGAAACGAGACACGGGATGCAATTCGCTCTGTTATGGAGAACATTCAACTCTTTTTCAAACTGAAGCCAGAACAAGAAGAGTGTTTGATAAACATTTGTTTTATCATGTGTTTACAACAGGTTTACAGTGGAAGTTCAATCATAGATTTGAGTTCGATGCATGATGTCTGTGCTTCGATGCGGCTGTACAGGCACATAACATACCTCATAACTAAACGTATCTGATTGGCTTACGGGTAACCAATGATTTTAAACTTCAGACAAGCGCCCCCTGGCGAGAGAGAAAACACTTCTCTATTATGCCATTCCAGACTCTGTCTACGAAGCAAAGTGAAGTAGCAGAGTCTGGTATTACCAGGCTAGGAATATATGGGAATATATGGGAATTTACAGGGAATTTGCAAAATTACAAGTTAGCCTATAACAGGGTGCTTAAATGTAATTGAAAAAAACATCTTGCAACATAATTTTGGTTGAAAAACAACCATATTTAATGCAATTTTAGTTAAATTTTTCACCATTCACATTCCTCACACAGCACACTACTTACTACAGGACTATTGATACCCCCTGCATGCAATGTGCTTCCCCCAGTCCAAAAAATGCGCATTTGATCAAAAATCTGGAAATAACTAATATTGTGAAACATAACTACAATTTAAAATAATGGTATAATAATTTATATACATAAATATATAATTTTATTTCTGTGATCAAAGCTGAATTTTCAACATCATTTCTCTATCCTTCAGTGTCACATGATCCTTCAGATATCATTCTAACATGCTAAAACATTTGTTATTATCATTGTTGGAAACAAATCAGCAAAATTATACTGATTTCTGAAGGAACATGTGACACTGAAATAAATAACACATAATTGCTGCAATAAAAATATATTTAATTTACATATTTACTAAATGAAAATTAATTAAATGCGAAAAATAAATAACTGTTATTTCATGTTATGACCAAACAAACTGTTTATATTTTTTTATATGATACATTTTATATAAATATTATACATTTCCCCAAATTTCCATTTAATTCCCGTAAATTCCCATAAATTCATGTAAATTCCTGTTAAGTTTCCAAATTGGAATATTTCCAAAATTCCCTAGGTTAAGTTCCCGTGGAAAGTTTCCGGAAATTTACCGGAAACGTTCCGCCCCTTTGCAACCCTACTCTTGACTGAATAGCTTTTTGTAACTTCTATAATGTTTCAACTATATTCAATTATTAAAAGAAGTTTATATGAAGTGTTATTATATATTTGATTACTTTATTCAATTTCTGTACCTGAAAGCCGTTATATACCTGAAAAACCTGTAAAGCATTGTTTATTTTATTTGTATTTTAGCTCTCATGTATTTATTTGTTCTGTTTCTTGTAATTAGATTATTTATTTTTATTTTCTTTATTTGAAATTGTCCTATTTTTTACTGAACATCGCACATACTGAACTGTACCGAAACCGTAACACCCCTAATTTTATTTATATTTATTTATCTATTTATATTTATATTTATATTTATATTTATATTTATATATATATATATTATATATTATATATATATATATATATATATATATATATATATATATATATATATATATATATATACACACACATATACATTCATACACACACATACAAAGTCAAAGTCAAGAACTAATACTGGTCTGTGTGAAACTTTCAAAATGAACCTTTCAGGATGATGAGTCAAAAACACGTTTAAAGTGCAGACATCAGCAAGGTCTATCAACTGCACACCACAGACAGAACAGTAAATATTTGCTATATTATATTACATGGTTACAGAGAGCTTATCTTGTGTTCTATGTGATAAAAAAATAAAAAAATAAAAAAATAATATATATATGCTACTTGCTTTAAGCCAATCAGGCTCAATGTGTGAAACAAATCAAGTGTCTGTATGAATGTCTGGATGATGCACTGACCTGGACACAAAGCCTTTGATGCTGAGCTTCTCTGCAGCGCTGGACGGAAGAGGAGCGAGTAAATCTCTCATTCTCACACATCCTGCAATGCCTACACCTACAACCACTGATCCCAACATGATTCCTGCAGGAACACAAGAAGAAAATCAGCTAAGTGTTACAAGTGTGCTTATAGGAGAGGAATACAACTGAGTTTGTTCTGAACTTGATTTAAATTCTGCATGATAACGAAAAAACATAAATGCAACATCTGTGGAAAAGGTTTAAACAAGCGTGGAGTGGATCAATCCTAATCTACACTGACCTTGTCATCCTATTAAAACAAGTCGATGCAAAGATCTGACAGAGCAGCACATTTCTGAGAAACTGGTTTGAGAAGAGTGTTTGCTGAAATTGTGTGTCTGCATGTGTGTTTGTCTGATAAGGGCTTGTTTAAGCAGTAACCAGAGATCGAGTCGTGCAACATTTACAAAAAAAAGTTACTTGAGAATTGACTTGGACTCCCAATTGGATTGCATAAGGAAAAACATATTGGTTATAGTAGTAAAGTATAGTATAAATGACACAATAAAAACTTGTGTAAAAACTACTTATATATAATATATATAATTCATTTGAGCTTAATTGTCATGTAACAGGGTTTATAAAACTAACCAGCAGGCAGCAGCAGCATGTAGAAAATACTGAGAGCAGGAATTTGGATATTAAAATAGTCCATACATGGCTATTTTCTCAAATGCTAGAAATCGTATATTGACATACTGAAAAGAAATCGGTTTATTAACACGCTTCAATGCGCGTTAATGAAATCACCAAAGCGTCACATTAACGAAACGCACCTGCATCGCGCTCAAGTGAGTAATGATTACACAACAGATAATGTTAATTCTTCTCTATGCACAAGTACAAGAGCAAGAGATAAATGTCCTCACCTCTGAATGTCCCGAAGAGCCTTTGGTGTGGAACTCTAACGCATCTGCAGGGAAATCAGAGGGGTGAATGACATTCTCCTGTGACTCAGGAAAGAACTTTCATAACTCTTTTTTCGTAACCGCGCATGCGTCATACGTCACGCGCTCCAGCCACACGTGCTCCTGTTGTCGACAAATAATAGGCTACAGAAAATAAACAGGCTATCTATCTTAAAAATCAAGAGTTGAAGCTTTACGGAGTACGAACACATTTACTTTATCCTGTATATGACAAAAAAAAAAAAAAAAAAAAAAAAAAAAAATCGCAAAACTGAATGTTTACCGTGCGTTTAATCAGATTATATACATCAATGTTTGAATAAAGTTTTTCAAAGAAAAACGAACATGGCCGCGCCCATAGCGCGCTCCTGATAGTGTCTTATAAAAATAATCGATGTGACGGTGAGTTATTATTATTATTATGACCGTACCTTGAAATCGATGCAGGAATGGACAAAATTACGACTCAGTTCTCTGAAATTCATGGACGTTTTTAAACAATATTAATCCATATCTTACTAAAGTATCGTTCTTTAAAACGAAGGCAGATATTTGTAAATTAAATGTCTCATAGGCTACTAACAAAATGTACTATTGTAGCATATTGTATCATACTGTTTACGTTAATTTATATATATATATATATATACACACACACATTTTTATTTTGACAATATTCCATGCTAAGACTCTTTTAAGGACACTGAAGTACCATGTAAATACCCATTTAGAACAGTAAAGCCGAACTAAATCTGAAATAACAAATGGCAGTATGACAATAAGTAGTGACCAAAAATGACGAAAATCAAACTAGAGAGAGGCACAATTTACATTTATGTATGAAACTAATTTCAAGCTCTGAAGAATCCTTTAAGGAAATAAATTCAGTTATGTTTATATGATCATTACTATTGTATAGAGTGTTCCTCCAGCTGAAGTGAGGAAGGATGAGTCGATCAACCAGCCTCCTGCAGCAGATGACCATATTCATCACTGTAGTGACTGGCGGCGGCTGTGCTATGATGTATTACCTCATGCAGAGTAAGTCATTGTTAATTAAAGCTTATGTTATCTGTTAAAAAAACTTTTAAACAATCGTATCCTTTTTCTTTCAGAAAATTTTGCAAAAGCAGAGTACTACCGTCTGGCCCTTGAACAACTGAACAATAATTCCACCGCCATGGCCAGTCTGGGGGCTCCTCCTCTAAAGATCCACAACATTCACTTATCTGACCGACACAACCGTATGGACCACAGCAGCGCTCAGGTCAGCAGCTCTACAGCCTCACCATAAACCATCCTCCACGCAGTACATGAGAAATACTCGCTCTACTACTGGTCAGCAATATATTAATAATTTTTCAGCTGAAGATCCCAGTTACCGGGTCAAAGAATGGAGGTTATCTCTACACAACGTCCACCAGAGACACTCTCATGAACAGGTACCATGTTTTCACTTCTAAAGACCCCAGAATAGAGAAATGTGTCTGCATGGGTTTGATAAGCAACCTTGTGTATGCTGATATGTGTTGTTACATTATATAATTATCTTTTGTCCTCTTTTGTCACTAGATGGCACCTCCAGCAAGTGTTCCTGAAGCTGAGGGAAGGAGAGACCATAGAGATTTTCAACAGGACAGAAAATGAGGAGTAACGTCACACAGAAACATTGCATCAGTGTTAAACTCAGACAAGAGAGAGAGGGTTCCTGTACAACAGATGATTGACAGCATTTTTTTTAAGCACCTGTGATTATGGCATTTATATATATGTTGATATATATTTATTTGGCATGTATGGAAGCTGTGTCATATGATGCACTTTTTTATGGGGCAGCTTGGAGAAATTGTGATTAGTTTAGTAGTTTTTTGCTGTTTTATGTGCATCATTAAAGATGGATGATGTCATACGCTGTAATCTTATGCATTTTGTCATCTTTATATATATAATAATTAACAATTCCACTAAATTATCCACTCAATTTTATGAGACAAAATTTAATCGAACTATTTTGTTGAACATGTTTATGTAGTAACAGCAGATGTCTGATCATATTGAAAAAGCAGAGTTACATAAAAAAAAATACTACCCTTTCATACAGTTTACCTACACTGGGATCTTTATTCTATTGACACGACTAGTTTAGTACCACTGTAGTTACTAAACCTTACCAATAGGTGTCAGTAAAAGATTAAGCCTCAGTCACTACAGACATTTGAATCACGTTTCTCATGACCCTGTTAAAAAATCACAATTGATTCATTTTCTGAGAAATTTAAAAAGCTGCAATATATGCAGAAAAACAAGTGCACTCTGTCAAAGTGATGTAGGTCATGCGGTTAAATTAAACGTAAGACAATTGTGTGCCATTTAAAAAATAAAAAAATAAAATATTTCTCTTAAAGGGTTAGTTCACCCAAAAATGAAAATAATGCCATTTATGACTCACCCTTATGTCGTTCCACACCCGTAAGACCTTCATTTTCAGAACACAAATTAAGATATTTTTGATAAAATCCAACGAGGCCTCTATTGCCAACAAGTTAATTTACACTTTCAAACGCCCAGAAAGGTATTAAAACATATTTAAAAGAGTTCATGTGAGTACAGTGGTTTTACCCTGATATTATAAAGCGACAAGAATAATTTTTGTGCACCAAAAAACAAAACAACGACTTTTCAACCATATCTAGTGATGGGCGATTTCAAAACACTGCTTCGAATCTTTTGTTTCGAATCTGTGGTTCGGAGCGCCAAAGTCACGTTATTTCAGCAGTTTGACACGCGATCCGAATCACTGAATCGAGATTCGAAACAATGTTTTGAAATCGCCCATCACTAGATATTGTTGAAAAGTCGTTATATTTTTTATTTATTTATTTATTTTTTACTCTCGTCGCTTTATAATATTAAGGTAGAACCTGTACTCACATGAACTGTTTTAAATATGTTTTAGTAGCTTTCTGGGCGTTTGTACATGAATTATCTTGCTGTATATGGAGCCATTGGATTTCATCAAAAATATCTTAATTTGTGTTCTGAAGATGAATGAAGGTCTTACGGGTGTGGAACTTAAGGGTCAGTAATAAATTACATTATTTTCATTTTTGGGTGAACTAACCCTTTAATTTTTTTTTTTTTTTCACTATAAATAAAACGACATGAAGTATGATTTGTTGATTTTTTGAGCCATGTACTATAAGATTTCCTATGGTACGTCTTATCTTTTTTCATTTGATTAATTTATACCATGCTCAGTTCATAAAAATCATCATTCACAGGAGTGAGCAGATTTCATCCACAGCAGCACAGTGACCCAGTTTAGCCGAGGCCTGTCGACTCTGATCTGAACCAAATCTTCTCATTACTTTTTTGTCAAAGATTGAGGCCAGAGAACCATAGGAGCCCAAAACTGCTGGTTAAACCGAAGAATCTTGAAACACTTCAAGCTATAATAATAATAATATAACAACAACAACATAGTAGTACATCCAGTACAGTGCGGTAAGCAGTACGCTATTGATCTGTTCATCAAGTCTTCAGATCTCTCTGAATCTGTTTTGAATCTGACTAAATCTCGGTTCCAGACCGAGTTGAGGCTTCATGTCTAAAACTTTCCTTCTTCTCTCAAGCTCTTCAAAAATCCCACTGTTATCCCCCCAAACCACCCTGCCCCTGCTCCAGAAATATCCTCATATTCCACAGAGCTCTGGGGACCATCTGTCCTCGCTTTCATCTGCCAAAACATCCATGCATATGAATACTTCCTCCAATCTGTTTTGATCCGATTTTGCAATATATTTTATATTATATATCACAGTGTTTTAGCCAATGAAATGTATAAATCTTTCATTAAATGATATGAAGTTTTTAGTATATATTTTTATTTATTTATTTTTGCATATTACTATGGTCACAGGGCAATGTGCTGGGTGGTTTTGGTACATTTCTAACTGATCACGGAACTAAAAAAAAAAAGTGTATGAGAAGCCAGAAGATTATAGAACAGCATACACACAGAATAGTGTTATTATCTAATGTTACTAAGAAATGGTACAATTTCCTAGAGTCAGCATGTCAGACCACATCCGATGGATTACGCACACGAGCGACAGTCATGTTGAGATAGAAAGTGATTGTTTATTGACATTCGTTAACAGTGTAATGCTGTAGTTACAGAGCTCAGCCTGAGAGAGGCGCTATAAGTGACCTCAATACACAATTCAAAACATTTGTACATTTCCGCTCTTATTCTCTTCCATACAGATAGATTAAAAGTGTAAAAAGACAAAAGCAGGCTAGTGTATGTCCGAGGTTGAAGCAGGAGCCAACTCTTTCTGCATTTCCCAGAATGCCATGTTTATAGAAAGGCAGTTTGTTGCAGAACCTTCTCATTTCTCTCACATTTTCATTTCAGGGCTTGATAAATGAAGAAACGTCCTTCACAACCGCCAAAGAGTAGCATTTCTTATAATTCCAACCAAATATGCATAGTAATATACATCTGAGAAAACCATTTTGAACTAACATTATGCAAATAGTAATAGGAGGACATGATTTTTAAAAAAAGATGAATTGTTGAATGTTGAATTGATTCATCACATTTTAAAATGTAGATTTTACATAAACTGTTCAAGCAAATATGTACACATTTGATATACAGACATTTTATAATTTCTTAATTGGGATAAATAATACAAATGCACTTTCTCTACATTCCTAATATCTTAAGCTGAGTGGAAGTGTTTTTCATTTTGAGCTGCAATTGCTTTCAGAGAGAATTACATTTCAGAGACGATCAAAGCCGTGATTGCTTTAGTTTTCCATCACCACTTAAAAGGGACAGTCCACCCAAAAATGAAAACTGAAGAAAAAAAAAAAAAATCACCCTCATGCCATTCTGATTTTTCTTTTATCTAAAAAAGAAGGAAAGAAAATTAACCATTTCAGCTATTAAATCGTCTGCATGTTGCACTTTTGGGTGAACAATCCCTTTGTGAAAATATTAGGAGATAAAAATAAAAGACCGATTCATCAAATGTGGATTAGACAAACACATGCACCTTTAAATGGCATCATGTTAAGATGATTTATGATGATCTTAATGCATAATACACACATTCACACTATTTTAAAATGTAAACATGAACAATAATGAAAACTTCAGCACTGGAATCTAGTATAGTCAATAAATCGACCCACAGAACGAACCACTCTGACCTTTCAAAAGTTTCCTGACATTTAAACCAACTTCCTTTTTGAATAAATATATTACTTTCAGAACACCTCACTGCTTTTCACCTTAGATGCAAAAACAGCTGAAACACTCTGATAAACAGCTGAGGTGTGGCGCACAAATTCTTTTACTGTTTGGTCTGTCATTTCTTACATACCCCTCACCAATTTAAGTAATAAAAAACACCATATAAATAGATAATACATTTTATAAATATAGGGGAAAATGAGTGCATATCATGGCATCAAGAAATACTAAGTAAATTTTAAGTGACAGTGAGAGATTTAATCAAATGCAAATGAGCCACGATGTGATGCGGCAACTGTCAATGAGAGTGCAGACTAACGCCCACATGATCGGTTTTTGAAAATTGACATATAAAATATAGCTGCGAGCAGCAATTATTGGGGTTCAATCGCTTTAAGGCCTTTAAGCACATGCGTAAAAATGTATTATGTTTTATTTAGCAAGCATGTAACTACTTACTGTAGATCATAGAAGTAGAAGACCATTTACAGCCAATAAAGGCAATTTACCATCGGAAATTTATGGTTTATAAAAAGGTTTTTAACAATTATCATGGTTGAGCCAAAAACCTAGAACTAGTTGCCAAACTTGGTTTTGAAATAAATCTCCAATATTAAACGAACAATTTGGTGGACAGAGGCAGTCCTAGAGGCAATGGTTCTCAGAATAAGGGGGTTCTACCATGTGGTATGCGCATTACACAAACATTTACGCACACGAAGGCGCCCGATTTTTTTCAAATTTCTCAGAGGCCTCTAGGGCCGTGAGTCAAACAGGTCCAGCAAGCTTCAGGCCCCATTTACATGTACATGGTTATTTTGAAAAACGGAGACATTTCCCTTTGTTTGCGCCGTTCGTTTACACGCAAACGGAGAATTCGCCTCTGAAAACGAGTCTTTCTAAAAACTCTGGCCAGAGAGGAGATTTTGAAAATCTTCGTTTGCACTTTTGCATGTAAACCGTGACAAACGGGTGTTTAGGCAGCCAACGTCACAGTATGCGCCAGAACTCGCACCTACGTCAAAAGTGCGACCTTTGTTTACATGTGATCATGGAAGCGTTCAGAGTAGCAGCAAAGTCCCTTTAAGACAAGTCATTTCACTCGGCAGCCATCTTTAAAACGCCTCTCGGGCATCCTGGGCATCATGCAATCTCTTTGAATGGGGAAACATCAAATTCTCCAAAACTGTTCGCCAACCTTACGATTAAATTTCATGTTTGAAATCACCAATGAAATCTGACAACAACAGACTCATAACAATGACAAAAAAAACTGTATTTCGGACGCGTACATCTGACTATTTCTATAGAAACCGGTGATTCTAACGGCCGCTGAAGTGACGCGATGACTTTACCAGTCGGCGATTGGCTCTTATTTAGAAGGCGGGACTTATTCCGCCATATTGCGCTTTACACTTTCTCCCATTCAAAACAATACGAGTGACACGTCTTGTGTTATTCTATAGTCTTTGGTAGCAGTCGCATTTAAAAAACTCTTCTCGTGTGTTTGCATTTGCAAATACAGCTGCTCCATTATGTCGAGGAGCAGAGACGAATGAGTGCTCGGAAGTCAGCAATTTTCAAACTCCCTGCAACACGAAGAACCAGTCCACGTCACCGCCAGCGCCGCCGGTTTTGGGTCCTGATTGGCCTACGTGGGCTTGAGCTTCTCGTTACTCCGCCCTACAGGTTTGGCATGCTCTTGACGGCATATATACACGGGTACGTGTAAATGAACTTTTCTAAAAACAGACGTGTGCACAATGTTATTTTTGAAACTGGAGAGGTTGAAATGTCCGTTTGTGAAAATAGCCGCCCACGTGTAAACGTAGCCTCATTCTGATTGGCCTCTGTTAACCTTGTCCGCTCAAAATTCATTGTCCGATGGTGGCCATGTTTTATGAGATGTGTCAATGTCATCATAGACAGTCATGACACCTTGAACAAAGACACCTCATGCCAATTTTCAAGTTGATTGGACTAATGGTGAAGTAGCTATAGCCATTTTCATGTTTTTTTTTCCTGTTATAGTGCCACCAAGTGGCCAGTCGCCACATTCTTTTATTTCACATGACCACAGTATAAGCTCTTACATAGGTGTGCTAAGTTTGGTGAAAATATCTCATTCTGTTAAAAAGTTATAGCCATTATAGTAAAAGTTGCTCCACCCACTTTGAACGTTTCGGCGCCCTTAGGGACTGTGAATCGGAATTTCAACTTTTTTTTGATAACTATAGACAATCAGACTCCAGAGAATCTTGCTGCACTGGTTTGGTTCCGATTGGGCCAAGTTCGCAAAAGTAGGTTTCAAAAAAATCAAAAATCCTTTGCAAATCCATCTGTCTTGAGCCAAGGATTCCAACGATATAAGACACTTGAGCCTAGGCCTAACGGTTCAGGAGTCATTTCGTACTTTTGACCGCTGTAGCACCACCGTCAGGCCTATCAGGGTGAGCCTCGATGACGTTGTAGACGGTGTGTGAGTACTACCAGCCCTCAAAGTTTCAAGTCTCTACGACTTATGGTTTGGTCTGCCCGATCACTTTTAGGGGAGAATGCTGATCCTAATTACAATAGGGTTTCAGTGCTACATGCTTGAACCCATAATAACCATACCATAAATAAAATAAAGAATCATTTCATTTTGACAACTAATACATTTTTGGCAATAAAAATGAACATGCTGAAGGGAAATTTGTATATAAACTGCAGCAGTGCATAAAGAATCGCATCATGAACAGTAAAACTTGCTCATTATGAGGATTTAGTTACTGAGATGTCTTTACTCCCATTGGCAGTTCACTGCATTGCTCATTTACATAAAGTACAAGCACAAATCGCTATGAATCAGTGTCACCATGAATGCGCCTTTACACAGTGTCTTAACAACCAACAAGACATTTTGTCAGTCCTTTGTTTTTTGTTTTGTTCCGCTGGGTAGCTCCGCCCACAGTGAAATCTCATTTTTTTCAAAATCCCGCTACTCACAGCTGTATAATAAACTTCAAATATATTCTGACTGGAATTGTGATGACCTTAAAGAAAATGTGCTGTGTTGGGGCTTTTTTTTTTTTTTTTTACATACCCAAAAACATTCATTCATTGAAAGCAATCATGTGTCAACACTAGAAATTCATTCGAACATTACAGACAAGACATAAAACAGCATGAAGCCTTGAACATCCTTGAACATTGTGACGCTGTAATGATTTTAATATTAAAATGTATTGATTAATAAACTGTAATACATCAAAAGTGTCAAATCAAGGTTTAGACTTGCCGTTTCCTCCTAGTCCATCTTTGACTCCTGCAAAGTGACATGACGTGATGTCACTTCCTGTGATAATGCCGTGTTGGGTGAGAGGTGAACTCATCACTAGTGCACACATTTACAGTAATTACGGCACCTCAGTCAGATATATTTTTACCGTGAGCGTATTTGGTTTTAACTTTACAATTCTTGTCAATGTCAAAATGCACCAAAGGAAAATGAGTGTTTGCGGTGAAATGATTGTGTGCGAACTGAGAGTGACTCCAGCGGAGGTCAAGGCCCTGAGTGTTAAAGCAGGTTGAAGGCTTCTCTTTCACTATTGCATACCCGTTACACACTGTACACCCGCGCAGGTGACTGATGCATGCAGTGGTGTCCTGAACAAACCAAAGAAACGAACACAGGACATGATCCACGCTAGTAGATAATTACATAGAGTGTACATGGAAAGTCATGTGAAGTGCTCCTCCTCACTCAAGGCCAAAAGTGCTGGTCTCTTCCACGGCGATCAGCATTTTCTCATACAACATTGTGTAGGATGGATACGGCGGAAGATCCAGACGATTAAAGCATGTGTGTGCCCTGAGAAACCAGACATGACACATCCATCAGCATGACTGGAAACACGTTTCGTCTCAAATTGATTGGTTTTCAGTGAAGCGGCAGTGTATTCCAGAATCCACCCCCCTTCAAGTAATTAATTAACATCAGTCTCTACAATCACAGCCAATCTGGCTTTTTTTAAGGTCTGGTCATGTTTTGGTCAACATTGGTGACACTGATGAAAAAACTAAATCAAGGTATTATTATTATTATTATTAATATTATTAAATACACTTAATTTGTAATTATACTATTACTTAGTGATAATTCTAAATTATTTATATTATTGATGTTCATGTTACATTATTTTATTCAAATGGTTAATTTTTATTTTAATCTTTTTCAGTTATTTATATTATTAAATACTGTTAATTTTATTATAGTTTTATTAAATGTGTTGAATTAGTTTTTACTTTTATATTTTTAGGAATTTCATTATGTGCGTTTTTAAATATTGCTATTTTATGTTTAGTTTTAGCTTTAGCTTTTATTTATTTCCAGGTAATCATTTTAGTGCTTTAACTTATTTCAGTTTATTGCCAAGGCAACAATTCTAGTAATTTAAAATTTACATTTAACAATATAAATAATTTCAAATTAACATTATTTAATAATATAATTAAAAATATAATAATAATAATTTTAAAATTTAAAACATTTTCTGATTTTCATTCAAAGTTTTTAAACTAATATTTATATTTTATTTCAGCTTTATTTAAATTAACAGAAGGCACTGACAAATTCATACATTTTTTGTAAGAAAAAGTTTCATTCATTTGTCAGTCTAACCCTTTCATATTAAAAGAATTTTACACAGAATTTCTAGACTATTTTAAATTTCTATTTTAAAAGTCGGTGAGGTATATAATTTTGTTAATGATCCATATCTACGTCACTCAGAAATAAAATGAAAGTAAACTGGTTGACTTTATCACTGCTGAAGAAACTAAGGAGAATACATTTAAAGATCAATCAAATGCTTACAGTTGTCAGGCGACAGATTTTTATTAAAATCTATAACTTTAACTCTTTCATTATTGATATTTGCACATTTGAATTCATGTAAAACCTTTCACATACCAGCTCAAATCAAAGTCAGATTTGTGAAAGTCAAAAGAGTGTGTCACTATACCTCGGGAGCGATGTGATCTTGCCCCACTTCTCGATGCAGAAGCGTCGTAGGCCGTTGCTCCCGCGCAGGGCGGTAAAGCCCTCGTACGGCACGCTGGAGGTGCCCGTCACAAACTGCAGCAGACGCAGTCTCTGTTCGTTATTGAAGCGCTCCACCGCACCCCAGAACCACCGGATGACGATGTGCCCATCATGATAACCTGACGGCGAGGAGATGGAGAGTTCAAAATTTACACAACCTTCTTACAACTCCAATTTAACATTTCACTTCCCCCATAGAAGCTGCTCTGACTGCACTGAGAAACATCAACCTGCTTCTATATATACACTGTAGGAGAATTATAAATAAATAAAATATAATACATAATGAATACAAGGTCTTGAAGTTACAATACAATATAGTGAGAAAAAAAATCCGGACATATATTGATATCTTTCAACACATTTAGGTTTGATCGGCACAGCCCTAATATCAAGATTTCAGAATACATTTATGTTGTGTATTTGTGCCTATGTATTTGTGTGTGTTCTGACCTCCTCTGTACTCTGTGTTGTTTCTCCAGTCGTTTAAATCAATTTCTGCTGTTCCTGCAATAACCAGCTCCAGCTCTCTGGCATCAAACACAGAAACCAGACGAGAGTCCACCACCTAAACACACACACAGGTCAGAGGTTAAATGGTGGCCACATGGACAGGCAGAGCGTAATTCAGATCATGCTTACCTCGTAAAAGCCTCGGACCAGAGCCTGTGTCTGCTGGACAACGCCTCGCTCCACCCTCCACTTCACCATCCGATCAATATATTCCTTCTTGTTTTTCTCTGTCACCTGCATGTTTGTCCCGCCGGACTTCAGCTCCCGCTCCGTTACCTGACACACACACACACACACACACACACACACACACACACACACACACACACACACACACACACACACACACACACACACACACACACACACACACACACACACACACACACACACACACACACACACACACACACATATCCAATCTCAGCAAAGATATTTCCTGTCATTGCCACTGTAACGATAGACAAAACATGACAAAAACTTATACGCACACCGTCATTCATCTTGAAATCATATGATTCGATTTGCGTCTTCCAATTGGTTTTTGTGTGAACTTAAAGGCTTTTGCTGACAAAGGGAAGTGGCATTTAGTGGTTTCTGCCAACGAACCGGTATTCTAAATGGGCTGACGCTGGGATTTAGCGGATTTGAAGCAGAAGTATTTGATGAACGTATACTAGTATTCACTCAATATCATCTCATTTTTGACGAAGGTGCCGTTTAGCGGCTTTTGCATCTGGACTCTTCATATATAACTTACCCATTTTTGCATTTGTGTTCATTTTAAGATAAAAAGGGAAACCAAACATTTCAATAATGTTTCAGGGTTTCTCCCACCTGGCCGAACACTTCCTCATTGACAGTGAAGGTGAGATCCAGCACATCTGTAATGTCATTTTCCTTCATCCACTGTAAGCTCTGGTGGAACTCCTCATCCAGATACTCCAGATCACTGAGATCTGTGGCTCTGCAGACAGGGGTAACAATGAACAAGTGCTTTTACAGTTCAGGATTACAGGACATTCTGATAAGTGCTAGACCGATATATTGGTCGAAACAGCTGTGTTATATCGAATAACATATGTGTTAGCTTTCCATTGTGTTGGTTTAAAATATATTTTCTGTGAATATTAAATGTGGAAAAAATAAATATTCACTTAAACTATTTTAATTTGATTTTATGCATGTCTAATTTATTTATCGTTAAATTGCATTAGAGTGAATTAAAGTACATTTTTGAGATTGCTGTCATTAACCCTTTAATTTACTGCCATTAACCCTCAATCAAATAAATCTAGATATCTGCTTCCTATTGGCTTTCAAAAATACAATTTCGGTCAGCGACTAATTCAGAAGCAATTTTAAACTACTTGTAAGTCAGTAAGATTTTGCTGTTTTTGAAAGAAAGAAATAATTATCTTTAGCAAGGATGCATTAAATTGATCAAAAGTGACAGTAAAGACATTATGTTACACAAAATGTCTATTTCAAATAAATGCTGTTCTTTTGAACTTTATATTTATAAAAGAATCCTGCAAAAAAATGTATATTGGATTTTACAAAAATAATAAGCATATTTATCAAAGTTATCAACATTTAAATCTTTCTTCATCAGCAAAAAGTTTATTGGTATGATTTCTGAAGGATCATGTGACACAAAGCTGGAGTCACACAGCTGAAAATTCACAAATCAATTTTTAATAAAGACGTTTATATACAATACACAGGACATTCACAGTTTATGTAATTTTTTTGTCAACTTCGAACTCTACATGTAGATTTAATTTAATGCATTAAATGCCTTCTGGTCCACTCACAGTCTGAGGAGAGCTTTATAAAATGGGCGGGTGAAGAAAGCGTCCAACAAATACTGATGAATCAATGCCAAGCCGAGAATTCGACCACTGAAACGGAACCTGAAAACACACGTCACATCATGCGGTCCATGAACGAAGCTCAAAAACAGACATTCTGGCAAAAACAACAGCAGTCTGTGAGAGCAGCCAATGACATAATAATTTATTTCTCTGTCAATGGCAATTCAGTATGCTTTCTCATACCACACAGGAAGTGGAATTTCTTGGGAGGAAGTGGAAAGAACCTTACCATTCCAAATGGTTTTCCACAAAAGCAGACATGGGGCTGATTTGGACAGTGTACGTGTCGTTTGCGGAGTATTCAAACAGGCCATAGTAAGGGTTAAACAGCTCCTGAGACAGCAGGAAGAAAAACTCTCGCGATGGTCCGCTGTAGTCCAGTCTGGAAAGAAGAGCTGAATTCAGATATAACAAGTACACATGACTTTTGCTTAAACACTAACTATTCAAGAGCCTCACCCTTCTTCTCCAACAAAGGTGATGTACAGCTTGTTTCTCTGGAGCTCTTTACGGGAGTAGGCCATGACCTGGTTAAACGTCCCTTCTAACAGATGATCTCTTCTGACAATCAATCTAAAAAAAAAGAAAAAAAAAGAAGATGAAATATTTAAAGGTGCCCTAGAATTTAAAATTGAATTTATCTTGGCATAGTTAAATAACAAGAGTTCAGTACATGGAAATGACATACAGTGAGTCTCAAACTCCATTGTTTCCTCCTTCTTATATAAACCTCATTTGTTTAAAAGACCTCCGACGAACAGGCGAATCTCAACATAACACCGACTGTTACGTAACAGTCGGGGTGTACGCCCCCAATATTTGCATATCCCAGCTCATGATCGAGGCATTACACAAGGGCAGCCAGTATTAACGTCTGGATGTGCACAGCTGAATCATCAGACTAGGTAAGCAAGCAAGGACAATAGCAAAAAATGGCAGATGGAACAATAATAACTGACATGATCCATGATACCATGATATTTTTAGTGATATTTGTAAATTGTCTTTCTAAATGTTTCGTTAGCATGTTGCTAATGTACTGTTAAATGTGGTTAAAGTTACCATCGTTTATTACTGTATTCACAGAGACAAGACTGTCGTTATTTTCATTTTTAAACTCTTGCAGTCTGTATAATTCATAAACACAACTTCATTCTTTATAAATCTCTCCAACAGTGTGTAATGTTAGCTTTAGCCACGGAGCACTATCAAACTCATTCAGAATCAAATGTAAACATCTAAATAAATACTATACTTACGCGATTAGACATGTTGCATGACGAACAGTTTGTAAAGATCCATTTTGAGGGTTATATTAGCTGTGTGAACTGTTTATGCTGTTAAAGGCAAGCGCGAGCTCTGGGGGTGGGGAGTGTGAGCATTTAAAGGGGCCGCGTACCCTGAATCGGCTCATATTTAATGATGCCCCAAAATAGGCAGTTAAAAAATTAATTTAAAAAAATCTATGGGGTATTTTGAGCTGAAACTTCACAGACACATTCAGGGGACACCTTAGACTTATATTACATCTTTTAAAAAGACGTTCTACGGCACCTTTAAACACACACACACACATATAATCAAATCACATATAATCAAATATATATATATATAAATTGTGAGTGTTAACGCACTTTATTTTCCCAGGTCCTTGACCGTAGCCTTTTGCCTCAAGCTTCCTGTAGAAGTTGCGTAGTTTGGCTTCAAAGTCTCTGCGGTAGGGCGCTGGTGCCCGAGCCCTCTGGGTCCCTAAAGAAAATACATTCAAACCATCACCACAGATGTGAACTCCAGCTTACTTCAAATATCAATCATCAGGGAATGACTGACAAGGATCAACAGGCCATAAAACAACTCAAAAGGAAAGAGAAGTTTGTTCACCTCAAGAACAAACACACTAATGGGTAATATGATTTATCCTTTTGTAATGTCAAAAGATATATTTCAGGACAAGGATCTTTGATAATGTACCATACAGTACAGTTTTATCCTTGATTATTTTTTGTCTGGTTTTTGAGAGTGTCCAAACATGCACATCGTTTAAGTTTCACAAAATGAAAGAATACAAAACAAGACTAGTTAACCACTTTATGGACAGAATAAGGAAACTCTGTGGATAAAGGTTTGAATATTCACACAAAACAGGCTTAGGGACTGTAAAATGTCCATCATGACACAGAGAGGGGCAGCTGGGTGGGGACAGTATTTAAGGCTTGAGAGCAGCTGACCTGGAGAGCCCTCCCCAGACAGACAGCAGGCTGGAACGAGAGGAGTTCGCTCAAGGAAGCCTTTATCAGAGCAGATCAGAGTGTGTGTGAATCAACTATCACTTTCCTTGCAAACTTGAGGATTTTAATGTAAATAAATCACTTTATCACTTTATCACTTTAAAGTAAGCCCAGTTATTATCGCTTGTATAAGCCTGAATGGGGTCATTTTGCGATAACAACCGGCTGGATGTACATTATCCCGCTTATTACAAGGCTACTTGCCACATAAGTAAATAATTAGACACAAAATATTGATTTGAGTTGAAACATTTAATAACGCAAAGCTTCCACAAAAGAAAAACAGTTCCTAGCAAGCAGCTTTGAGCCTAGATGAAAAAAAAAGTAAAAAAAAAATTCAGGAATAATGTGTAATAGTATTACTTATTTTTATTATTTATGTGGTGAAAAGCTGTTTACGAACACTTAAAATATTACTACAGGGCTACTATTAATACTAAAGTCATCCAGTGCTGGCCTCAAAAACCCAGATAAGCAGTCATTATACAACGTTGCTTTTAACAACATACCTTATCGACTGACCTCAGAATTCTGAAAAAACTGAGAAAGCTGACCAATCAAAATCAAGCATTTCAAAGAGCTCTGTAAAAACTGGTGTTAATATCCATCTCAGATCCTATCCCAGTGCTAAAAACTAATGTATATAGGCTAATGTGTCTTGAAAAAGTGGTCAGGAGATTTTGATTTGAACATCTGAGAAGGATCTTAACAGCAGGTGCTAATGAGGCCTGAATTGGGAATTATTATATCAAGTTTACTTCTAAATAATGTAATGTAATATGCAGACCGTCTGAGGCCTGTGGTTAAAGCTCTCAGCCGACTCACCTGGAGAGTTCTGGGGAGAAGAACCAGGCGAGCAGCGTGGAGAGAAGTTGAAACCGGGGTGAAATGAAGTGAGAGGAACGTAAGACATGATGTCCTCCTCAAACAAACTGAAAAGCAAAGCAAAACACATTCTGAAGAAAGCACGTGTGAAAGAATATAAATTACAAATGCACACCCTTCTGCTGCCCAGGAAATCGGTGCATTATTTTTTTTTTTTATGCAGCCAGCCTGCTTTACCTTAACAGCATAACCAGGTCAGCATCACACGACAGCTTCTCCAGTCTCTGTGTGCCTTCGGTTCGGATGTGGTGCACCTTTTCCCTTAAAACATAAACACAGCAGAAAAACTGAGAACTGTTTCAAAGTGCTAATGATGCATTTCATTACAATAACAGAGGAAGGCAGAGAGGGTCATACTTAAGTGAGTGATTTCTCGCCAGGCTTGGCTGTCGCTCCTGTAGCACCTCAAAAATGTTTGGTTGCCGTAAAAACGCTACAATCTTATCATTGTATGCTGGGAAGAGAAGAAAATCCTTCATATCAACTCAATATACACTGAATATTTATGATATACAGAGATTCTTTTGATGGTTATATAAAAATAGGCAACATCATTAACATTGTTATCTTAACATCTTTGTTTTTGCAAAGTGAAACAGGAATAATTTCACACTCCTTCCTTGTCTCCGATTTTTAACAAAGTTTAAACTTAAAAGTTAAACTTTTAAAAGTAAAAATTGTTAAAACTTAAACATTAAAATGACCACAGACCGGCAAAATCCGATTCATTTCTGCAAACCAATATTTAAAATGAATAAGTCCAAAACACCATTTTAGCCACTGATTCTTCACTCAAATGTGTTTACTAAAGTCCCTAAATGTTTTTATAAAAAAGTGCTGTTTATAGCCATGTTATAGTATTGTTATAGTAGTACATTAAAAAATAAAATTATTAAATATTGCGTCCTGAGATTTACTGAAAACATAAATCATTAACTAGAATTTTACTCTGTTTTAAATTAAACATTGGCATTAAACATTCAAAATCTACTTGGCAACAGTGACTTTTTGCCTCACCAAGGCTGCATTTATTTAATAAAAAAAAAATACAGTAAAAACAGCATTAAAGTTGCTAAAGAGGATGTTTTGTTTTATACATTTTTGCAATATTACTTGAAACTGTCTTTACTAACTGATTAAAGACTATTTATTAGGTGCACTGAAAGGAATAATATTAATATACATCATCTGTTCACGAGGTAGGGCCTTAAAAACATCAGCCAATCTTTTATGCGATCATTGCGTAAACGATTGGCCCTCTGGCTTGTCAATCACTGCCATGACATTCCTTGTAAGAGACGAGCTCGGTTGCGCGCTCCAGTAATTTTCCACACTCCACAGGCGCCGCATGCAATGTTTTTGTCAGGAGACAGGAGTAACAACTGCAGATTACGAGTTAGCTGCGGTGAGTCCGACATAATGAATCCACTAACACGATACAGAGAATGCCGGTGGTAAACACTTGTGTTCCAATACTCGTGCACAGGTTTTGGGAGGCATTCCCTCGAAATGAGCTGTGAAGGAGGGGGGTTGTTCTTACGCATGCGCTCATTTCAAAAACTCACTAACAGTCTTTGGTTTCTCAGTCGACGAAAAGATCCTCTTTAGCACCTTTGATGTGAAATATTATTACAATTTAAAATAAGCTTTCTATTTTAATATATCTTAAAATGTAATTTATTCCTGTGATCAAAACTGAATTTTCAGCATCATTATTCCAGTCTTCAGTGTCACATGATCTTTCAGAAATCATTCTAATATGCCGATTTGCTGCTCAGGAAACATTTCTTACTATAAACATTTTTGAAAACAGTTGTGCTCCTTTATATTTTGTGAAAACTGTGATACATTTTTTTAATGTTCACTTTTGATCAATTTAAGCATCCTGGCTGAAGACGAGTATTAATTCCTTTAAAAAAAATCTTACTGTCCCAAAGTTTTAAACAAAAGTGTATACCCTAGTAAAAAAGTAATATATTTAAAATTTATAGTTCAAATTTATTAACATATTTACTGACATATCGCTTGAGACTTACTGATATAAAAATTATAATTTTTATTTTAAATCTTCATTTGGAAGTACTACTTGTGCACAATGCACATTTCTTAATACTAAGCCTAAAATGTGTTTTAATGTCAACATCGATAAGGATTGATGAACATTCACATTCGTCACAGAATGCTGATAAACCAGAGATCAAACGGTGCTGATGTGGCAACTGTCCGATCTGATATCTGTGGTTTAACAGAGAATTCTATGTCAAATGTGAATGCTTCTCACAAGATTTCACAGCGATGTTATTAATTCTGCTATGAATTCAAGCACTTTCTTCCCAGTGTTGTGTAATCAGGAAACCATGAAAAACACTGTGTGAACACTAGTGTAGGCTAAGAGTAACGTAGTAACACTAACAGAAATAACTTGGTCTCGACAGAAATGTTGCAGAGGAGCACTTGTTGGCTTATTAGCCATTTCCGTGGATATGTTTTTAATATTTATTCAAAATAATAATAAAATAAAAGTTAATATTATCTGCATCTCAACTCAAGCTCAGTGCATTTCTGTCAGCCCTCACAGCGCTGCCAAATCAGGGGCTGGTGCCACCTTAGAACTTAATGGCACCGGTGCTACTGCCCTCTGGAGCCCTGTAATGATTCTTGAGGTCAGAAAAGTAATAATGTTAAAAGAATGTTGTCTGTGGTATATTTTCTCTGCAAAACAACAAGAAATGCTCTAAGTATTGCCGCAAATTTTGACAAAAGCCGTCGCAAATTCAGTCATTTTAGACCGCAAAATCCTGGAAGTACTGGCAAGAGTTCCACTTTAGCACAATCAAATCTACTATATACTAAGCATATCTTTAGTTGGACCTCAGCACTACTTCTATGGAAGTAAAATAATGCCATATGTTTTTGAAACAAAAAGCATTTTCAATTGCACTTCTTGAAAAAAATATGCATTACATTAACCGTGCTTGTATTTTAATGCATTTTATTTTTAGAGCTTGCATTTTTATGGGCTGAAATTCAACATGGTTGTATATTTAAGCTGTGAATATTTCAATTCAAAACATTTCACACATATTTTCACTGTTAACAATTCAATAATCCATATTCATCTTTCAGATTTCACTTCCAAAATATTCATTTTGTTTAAAAATACAACTTGTAATATTCAGCAGGCAATTTTTGGTCCATTTTACTGCAGCACAGCGCCGCGATATAAAGTTAAGGAAAGTTATAGGTCTACCTCAGATTTAACATTTGATCAGTACATCAGCATCAGGGAATAATGGTATAATCTCGTTCACTGGAGAAAAAGCTGCTTACTGTTGCTCTGGTCTTCCTCAACACGCGCTTGCACCACCTTCTGGTGAGGTCGACTAACAGCAGATGGAGACCACAAACCGGTTATGTTCGGAACTCTACTGCTATTCCTGCAGTTCCCAGATGTGAAATGTTGAAATTTGAACCACTGAATTTGTGGACTCGAAATAAAATGGACCGAAAATTGCCTGCTGAATATTACAGGTTGTATTTTTAAACAGAATTAATATTTTGGAAGTGACATCTGAAAGGTGAATATGGATTATTGCATTTTTAACAATGAAAATGTGTGTGAAATGTTTCGAATTGAAATATTCACAGCTTAAATATACAACCATGTTGAATTTCAGCCAATAAAAATGCAAGCCCTAAAAATGCAATGCATTAAAATTCAAGCACAGTTAATGCAATGCATATTTTTTTTTTTTATTTCAAAAACATATGGCATTAGTTTACTTCCATATACTTCCACACAATGGGTCTCATTCATGAAACAAGAGCAGAACGAATTTTTGTGTAAATCGTGTGTAAAGTGGTTCTGGCGTAAATTTTCGGATTCATTAAAATGTTTGTATTTTCCAAATGTTAGTTGGTACAAAAGAAATCTACACCTGCTCCCAGTCACGCGTAAATAGTGTGTTTAACATCCGAACGTTTTGCTCATTAATAAGGCTGCATTTTAATTCACCTTAATAAGGTACATATTTACAGCATTTTGAAAAAAATATTATATATAGTAATCACATACGTTTTTTTCTTTTTACTTTTGTTGTGAGAGCCAGTAATAAGCTGCGTTCACGTCACGTTGTATTTACCGCTATCTTGAAATGACGTTATATTCGGAGCTGTTCACGTCCTTTTGGTCCTTGGACTGGAAATTATGCGTTTCCATGGCACCACTATCAACGCTTAATAAATCAATCAACATCGGTCAGGTGGTATAGTGGCCACATGTTACATGTGGGAGCTTTCAGAAAACTCCCAGCTTACAAACTGTAATTACGAACTCTACGAGGACGTGAACGCTTTTTACAAGCTAGAATCTTGTAACTACAGGAATTACGAGGCCGCGTGAACGCACCTATAGCATCTGCAAACGGAGCACTTTAATCAAATAATGAATTGATTTCAATAGGGCTGGGCAAACTATGGAACTTGTTTCCTATAAAATGGCCAAAATCCTTCATTTGGTGTCATAAAATGATGCCCATATATAGTTGTCAGTCGGATTTAATGGGCGGGATTTATGGTAATTGAGAATGAACGTGAACGCGCGTCCCATTTACGACTGATTGGAATTCATTAACACACACACACACATTTCACTATCACTTCTGACGTTTACGAAGTATTTGTGAATCAGGAGGAGAGTTTTCGGGAAAGTCTGTTTACGCGCAAATCACTCACATATTTACTCGTATATTTACGAATGTTTCATGAATGAGACCCAATTAAAGTACATCAAGTACAAAATTAGTAAATTAGCAGACTTTAAGTATACCAAAAGTTCAATTGCAGGGTATTTTTATTAAGTACATAAAAATGTAAATGTATTACATTTATGCATTTGGCAGATGCTTTTATCCAAAGCGACTGACATTGCATTATACTATACATTTGTATCCGAGTATGTACAATCCCTGGGATCGAACCCATGACCTTGGCATTGCTAGTGCCACGCTCTAACTACTGAGCTACAGGAAAGCTGTATTAGTATACTTAGCATGAAATAAATGTATATTATTTCATGCATATTGTGTATATCACTATAATACATATATTTTTTAACCCCTTTCAGAAAAAAAGCAATATCGTCCAGCCCTAAATGTAACTAACCTAATGGCACTGGCTCCTGCTGGCTTTGGTTTCGTATGGCTGCTACCAGGCTGTTTCCAGGCCTGGCTAACAAAGACACCCCTCGGGTGCGCGACACCTCTGATGCCTAGAAATGAATGAGGAAAAGAATAAATGAACTAGTAAAAACATTGTAATATTACATAAAAGTAATTTCCTCTAGATTGCGAGTTTGTCTGACCTCTCCTGCGCTGTAGCTGCGTAATCTCTGCAGGTGCTGGCGGTGAGTCAGGTGGTTGGGCAGTCTGCCGTTTTGCAAGGGGATCCTGGGATCAATGAAGGTTGTGGCACGACTGTTGTGGTCTACGAAGAACGACTGCAGAGAAAAGTGGAGGACAAACAGTTGAAATAATGTTGTGACGGACAGTGATGTGATCTGTTAGGAACTGTCATGTACCTTCCCCTGTGGGTCCGTTTTGATCTCCCAGCCCCGTGGCAGCTCCAGCTGAGCATCAGCGAACCTATTCAAGAAGCTCACCAGGTCACGGTTGTGCTGGTAGCGCTCAAAGTTTCGAGCATCCCGCCTGATCTTCAGGACCATGTGTTTCAGACACGAGCTGTTGGTGAACATACGATACGCCCCCTACATAAAAAAGGAGAAAGTTAATATAACATTAGCATAAACTTCTTAATTAAAACATACACTACCTTTTAGAAGTTTGGTGTTGGTAAGAGTTTTTAATGTTCTTGAAAGAAGCCTCTTTGCTCACCAGCGATGCATTTATATGATCAAGTACCCAGTTAAAACAGTAATATTATGAAATGTTATTACAATTTAAAATAACTGTTTTCTATCTTAATATATTTTACAATGTAATTTATTCATGTGATGGCAAAGCTGAATTTTCAGAAATCATGCTGATTTGGTGCTCAAGAAACTGCTGTTGAAAACAGTTGTGCGGCAAAATATTTTTGTGAAAAATGTGATGCATTTATTAGAAATAGAAATCTTTTGTAACATTATAAATGTCTTTACTGTCACTTTTGATCAATATAATGCATCCTTGATTAATAAAAGTATTAATTTCCTTTAAAAAAAAAAATCTTACTGACCCCAAACTAGGAGTGTAACTTAAATAATCTAATCTATAGAGAAAAAAATAATGATTTAAAAAATAAATAAATGTGTAGTGTGGTGGAAACTCACATAATTTGCGTGAAGCACAGTGAAGAACTCTGGGTGAGTGATGAATTTGACTGCTGGACTCTGCAGCAGTAAAGTGATCTTCTGACAATGACCTGGAGAACATGGTGCGTCTCTCCTCAACTCTTAAATGAAAGAAAAATTATTTAAAGGGACAGTTAACCTAAAATTAAAATCTTGCCTTTGGACTCAGCTCTAAAATCTCGTTTATGCTTCTGTACGGTCAAAACTGCCACATTCACAAGATATGTGAGGTCTGTGCAGTTCCTTTTTATCGTCTTTCTATGTCTAATGTACTCTGCTTTTGGCTGCATGCAAACAAAGCCTCACATGCACCATAAACACACCAGATTTCAAATGACAGAAACCAAGTTTTCAAGCTACTAACGTCTTGATTTTCAGTCCTTGATTGATTTTCCTCAAAGAAAGCCTGAAATGAAGACCTGATAGCATATATGCTACTTTTAAGGTGCTTTTTGTGCTTTTAAGAACTTCACAGATATTGGTTACTTTCTACATTTGATACATGCAAATGAGCAAGCCCTGATGGAATCTGCAGGGTTTTGTGTGGAAAATCTGCATAATTCTGCAAATGAACGTTTTAAACGTGGTAAAATGTGTTAAATGGCGCTAAGAAAATGATACTCTAATTGGTAGCTGGACGCATTATCAAATGGCCTGGAAAAGAGAATTCTGCATTGGATATTGTGCAAAATAACTTTTTTTTTTTGTAGAAAAAGACTAAAACTGGTTGACATGATGGTGAGCAAATTATGTTCACTTTTGGAGGTAACACCTGTTTCATACATACTTTGTGTGCAGTGTGTATGTATGCAGTGCAGAAGAAGCACAGGCTCGTTGTGCTTTCACATAAGAAGCGTTTGCAATGAGCAACTGATCTGCGGCTGTGTACCACAAATACAACCATCAGTTCTCCATCTATTCATTATTTTGATTTCCAAACGTAGTTAAAATTACTGAAAATGCTTTTTTGGCATTGTGATTCTATGTACATAATACAGTAATATAATCTTCCATAGACATATTCACGTTTAAATCAATAAATATAAACGTGTTATTCCATTTATGACTTCTATATAAATTTACATTATGTTGCTCAACCAAAAATATGGTACTTCTAAGTTAACATCACAATTTTTTAAATAAGACTCCCATGCCTTTTTTGCATTTAAATCTTCTCTAGTACATTAGAAACTGTTGCACCTATCAGATTAAAAAAATGGTACAACAGTATTACTCGCGCTCTCAAGTGAGAAACTTGTAATCTAGAGCACAAATGGAAACAAACTAATTTAGAGGTCTTTAGAATCGCGTGGAAAGACAGTATGTCACGTTATAAAAAGGCCCTAAAAGCGGCCAGGGCTGAGCACCTCCGCAAACTAATAGAAAACAACCAAAACAATCCAAGGTTTTTTATTTACTAAAAAGTGGCTATATTAACAAATAAACAGACATCACCTAATCTGAATATTCCATCACAGTTCAGTAGTAATGACTTTATGTATTTCTTCACTGCGAAAATCGAAAGCATCAGAAACAATTGTAAACGTACAACCTTTGACAGCATTTTATGATTCAGCCTCAATTATCGCCCTTCAAGAATTGCAAAGCACAACTACTTTACATATATAGGACATGGGATGTAATCACACTAGGCACAGTTGCCTTGAACTGAGCCCTAGCCCAACCGAACCGTGCTCTGGGACGGCTAAACGAACCATGCCCAGGCGTGGAACGGAGCGATCACACTAGTCAAATGAATGGGCTTTGAGGGTCAAACGCACTTGGGCATGGTTCAGAGTGCCTAGTGTGAGTACACCCTTACAGACCCATTTCAAATCTTCCATTTAGGTATAAAATACACCCCAAAAAATTGTGTCCACTCAACTCCTGCAAAAAAATTATATCTATAAAAAATGTCAGTCTGGATTCAGGCCCCATCATTGCACAGAAACTTTCAAATTACAGACAACTTACTTCTAGCTTCTGATCAAGGTTGCATCTCAATACTAGTTTAACTTGATCTTAGTGCTAAATTCAACACTCTAGAATAGATCATGACATACTCTTAGATCGATTACAAAATTACACCGGTATTCAGGGACAGGCATTAGCGTTGTTTAGATCGTACCTATGACTGTTGCCATTTTGTTTAATTAAACAGGGAATTATCCAAGTTAACATCGGTAAATTATGGAGTGCCGCAAGGGTCTGTTTTAGGCCCTTTGCTATTTTCAATGTACATGCTGCCTCTTGGTCATATTATTAGAAAACATGGAATTGCTTTCCACTGTTATGCCAAAGATACTCAGTTTTATATTTTATCACGACCAAATGAAATCTGTAAATTATCCAGAGTGTTAAACATAAAATATTGGATTTTCTTCTATTAAATAATAGACGGAATTTTCTTCTATTCAGTTCGGATAAGACTGAGGTATTACTTATTGGACCAAAAACCTGTACATAGAATCTACAATTTGCATCAAGAAGGATGTACTGTTACTTCATCCTCGACAGTTAAAGACCTGGGTGTTATATTAGCAACTTGTCTTTCGATAATCATATTTCATATTTTACAAAAACAGCCTTCTTCCACCTCAGAAACATTGCTAAGCAATGGAACATATTATCAGTTTCTGATGCAGAAAAGCTAGTTCATGGATTGGACTACTGTAATGCACTACTAGGCGATTGTCTTACAGTTAGGTCAAAATTGCAGCTGCAAAATGCAGTTCTTACCAGGTCAGGAAATCATATAATGATCATACCATGATCAAATAAAACACAATCTTATCTTCTCTCTGCTGGTTACCTATATTAAGTTCCGTCTCGATTACAAAGTATTGCTACTGACCTATAAAGCGTGTATTTAACAGATCTTCTATGGCCCTACAATCCATCACGCTAGTTAAGGTCACAAATCTCTTGGTAGTACCTTATAACTAAGTCTACTGAAGGGAGAGCATTTTCACATTTGGTTCGTAAACTCTGGAATAGCCTTCCTGACAATGTTCGGGGCTTAAACACACTCTCCCAGTTTAAATCTAGATTAAAGACACATCTCTTTAACCAAGCATTCACATAATGCACCTCATAACCTTGTCTTTAGCTATATCAGATGAAATGCACATGATTATCTTTTGCCTGAAATGTTATGAACAGCAGCTATGCTAATTTTTTCCATTTGGTTTTCGGTCTCTACCTCCGGATCCCCATCTCAAGGTAACTAGAGAGTACGCCGGCTCCATTTTGGATCCAGACTCTTATGAAGATTTCAGACAACCCAACACCTGTGAAGAGATGACGCCAACCCCTGCGAGGACTTCAAATGACGACAACTCTGAATCAACATGTACCACTGCCAAATTCTCTACATACTGTAATCATTATGATCACAACTTGTAATAATTGCTTTAATAAATTCATTGTTTCTGCCTAAATGAATACATCATATTAGCTAACTGCATTATTTGTCTTAGAACTGTACATTTTTTACATATAGACATTACTTTGACACAGTCACCTCTGATAACAAATGACTCTAAATAGTAATGTAGAAACATGCATTTTTTTGTAAAGCTGTTTTGAAACAATATTAATTGAAAAAAAAATTAACTGTGAAAAGTGCTATACAAATAAATGTGAATTGAAGTGAATAGAAAGTATATGAAGTTACCAGTGGTTTGTGGAGGCGAGTCTGTTTCAGTGTTGGCTGTTCTCTCGTTGCGTGGGCTGCCTGACTCCTCGTCTCTCCTTTCTGTGGCCATCGTCCTCTGGATGGTCTGGTACCTGACGAGTGAACAAGAGGATTGTTGTTATTAATATCAGTACAGTAGGACTCCCATTGTAAAGAATCCTTTAACTATTTCTATCCAAATGCCCTCACGTATGCTTATGCTTATGCTGCTTGATGGTACAGTAAAGCTTTGTGTGCTTTAAAAAATAATCTAAATCTTACATCCACTGCTTGTGGACCATTAAATAAATAACCTTTAATTTCATTCTAAGTGGAAACCTAAAGTGAAACACACTTCTGCAAACCTCCTATATGTTTTGTCCTGTAGGTGGCAAAAGAGTGCATGATTATAAGCCCATGTGAACATACTTGTTTTATAGAAAAATGGACTGTCCAGATAGGGTTGTGCTTAAAGCAGCATTTAACCCAGGACAGTGAGAAAATGAATCATTGCTTTTGAATTATGCAATCACTACAGAGGTTGCTGTAGATATTACTGTTATGTTCCCATTTCTTTTCATTACAGCAACAGCATCCCTTTAGTGCTAAATATACCACTTGCAAATGTAGGCTGTTTACTGTTGCCAAGGAACAAGTTGGTGCATTCATAAAGTACAATAGCTCATTTATTCAGATCTGTGAGTCAGAACTAATGCAATACAACTGATCTGAATTCCAGATTTTTTGTAAAAGAAGTGTATAATTATGGTTTACTCAATAGACTGTTGTCATTAAAGAAAAGTAACGGCTGATAAACAGTGTTGTTTACCTCCTGTTGAGCTGTTCCATCTGTTGGACGGAGCCAGACCTGCGCAGGCCATCCGGCGTGGCTGCGGACGTGGGCCGTTGCCAAGTGGTGGTCCGGTTAATGTGATCCACGTAGAAAACACGACCGTGACTGTCGATACGGGCTTCCCAGTCTAAGCATGCCAAACAAAACACAAAAACACATTTAACGCCCAAGCCGATATTTTGGTCTGCCAGGCAAAAATATTTACAGGGTTAGTTCACCCAAAAATTTAATTTATGTCATTAAGTACTCACCCTCATGTTGTTTCAAACCCGTAAGACCTTCGTTCTTCTGAACACAAATGAAGATCTTTTTGTTGAATTCTGAGAGTTTTTTTTATTTTTTATCCCACATAGAAGGCAACGTAAGTTCCACATTCAAGGTCCAAAAGGGTAGTAAAGACAACATTAAAATAGTCCACGTGACTAAAGCTGGCTCAGTATTGGCCGACCCTGTTCACATGAGCTGCACGTGATGCTGACATAGAAGCTGGCCAATACTGAGCCAGTGTTCTGACATAGAACCTGGAAGCTCTGCAACGTAAATAACGTAGGAGAATGACAAGGGAGAGAATTATTTTTCGCGCACAAAAAGTATTCTTGTCGCTTCATAACATTAATGGGATAGTTCACCCAAAAAATGAAAATTTGATGTTTATCTGCTTACCCCCAGGGGATCCAAGATATAGGTGACTTTGTTTCTTCAGTAGAACACAAATGATGATTTTTAACTCCAACTGTTGCAGTGTGTCAGTCGTTTAATGCATGGCAATGGGAACTTTGTCTATAAGAGTAAAAAAAACATGTACAGACAAATCCAAATTAAACCCTGTGGCTCGTGACGACACACTGATGTCCTAAGACACGTAACGTTCGGCCTGCTGCGAGAAATCGAACAGTATTTATATAATTTTTACCTCTAAAACACCACTATGTCCAACTGCCCTCTACATCATTAGTGAGGTCTGAATGTGCTCTGACAACAAAAGTGATGTCTCGCAGTCATTGAATCAAAGACATCACTTCTGTCATCAGAACGTGTTTTCTGACCTCACCAACCGGATGTGGAGGGCAGTTGGACAGTTTTAGAGGTAAAAAATAATATAAATACTGTTCAGTTTCTCGCACAAACCGATCGTTTCGTGTCTTAGGACATCAGTGTGTCGTCACGAGCCACAGGGTTTAATTTGGATTTGTCTGTGCATGTTTTTTTTACTCTTATAGACGAAGTTCCCATTGACACACATTATACGACTGACAGACCGCAACGGTTGGAGTTAAAAATCATCATTTGTGTTTTACTGAAGAACAAAGTCACCTACATCTTGGATGCCCTGGGGGAAAGCAGATAAACATCAAATTTTCATTTTTGGGTGAACTATCACTTTAAGGTTGAATCACTGTAGTCAAGTGGACTAATTTAACAATGTTTTAAATACTTTTCTGGACCATGAATGTGGTAATTACGTTGCTTTCTATGGGGGATGAAAAACCTCTCAGATTTCATCAAAAATATCTTAATTTGTGTTCTAAAGATGAATGGAAGTCTTACAGGTTTGGATTAATGACAGAAATTTCATTTTGGGGTGAACTAACCCTTTAAGTATTTAATATAAGGTTGACTGCTTAAAAAAATACTAGTGCACATTTTCAATTAGTACATTATTTAGTGACTTCATTATTTAGAACATTTCAAAAATTCCCTCAATGTAGGATGTTTCAGATTGACTCATTTGTGGTACACTACACAAACACACACCCCGGCATTATGAAAATGAAGTGACAGACAGAAGCTGCCTTTGAAATTATGTCTTTGAAAGCAGACTTTCTTGAAGGGGTTACGCATTATAGGTAATCAGTGTTGAAATCTCACAGTGTCGGTTAGTGAGAGTGAGAATGAAAATTCTCATGTTTGTGTATTTGCGTCCAAGTGGTTGTATTTTGACTCCCTACAGCTTTGAAGTGCAATGAAGGGAGGTACACCAGAAGAAAGTGATTCATTTAGATGGATTTTACAATTTTGATTTGATGCAATATTTTGCAACTTTAACAACTGAACTTTCGTCTGAACTTCCATCCAATTTCCAATTTAAAAGGCAACAAAATGTATAAAAAATAATTCTGCAAATAAATAAAGCATGGGTTAATGTCTTGCTATGTACGTTTTTGTGAGGTAACATTTTGCTCATATAGTATTTGATGTTTCGTAATAGATACAGGACCTCATATTATACATTTATATATTTTTTATGTTTTTGTAAAAAGTCTATTATGTTTACCAAGACTGCATATATTTTGTGAAAAATACAATAGAAGCAGTAATATTGTGAAATATCATTACACTTCAAAATAACTGTCAAAGCTGAGTTTTCAGCATCATTACTTCAGTCTTTAGTGTCACATGTTCTTTCAGGAATCATTCTAATATGCTGATTTGCTGCTCAAGAAACATTTCTTCTTATTATCAATGTTTAAAACAGTTGTGCTGCTTAATATTTTTGTGGAAACTGTTGAATGAATCTATTGATAAACAAAGTAAAAAAAAAACAGCATTTATTTTAAATAGTTTGACAGCACTGAGTTACAAAGGATTTCTATTAAACATAATTAATCGCATCCAAAATAAAAGTTTGTGTTTACATAATATATGTGTGTGTACTGTGTATATTAGGCACATGACGGTATCAGATTTTCATGTTGTGATAATTGCTGAAGCTTTTATCACGGTATATGGTATTGTAGGGCTGGGCGATATATCGAATGCTTTTGTCACGCGCATTTCGTCAGTAAAGCCGGTTCCCTGATTGCCGCTAAATCGCCATCACCTGCTTTCAAATGAAGTGGCATTTAATAGACAGAGCCGTAGTTCACTGATAAGCCACGCAATATCGCGTTCAATATCGACGGCGATTCATATCGATATTGAACGCGATATTGCGTGGCTTATCAGTGAACTACGGCTCTGTCTATTAAATGCTGCTCCATTTGAAAGCAGGTGATGGCGATTTAGCGGCAATCAGGGAACCGGCTTTACTGACGAAATGTGCGTGACAAAAGCATTCCATATATCGCCCAGCCCTACGGTATTGTGAAATTAGTTGCAAAAAAGACTTGTCATACCATAACAGGTTTAAGAATTATTTTCCTTATAACAAAAAGAACTCGGAACATTTAAATACAATAACACAATACACAAAAAAAAAAAAAATCTAAAGTAAAATGTTTCAAACAGATTAATGTGCAAAAGAATTATAAAGAACAACAGGTAATACTTTACAATAAGGTCTCATTATTTAACGTTAGTTGATGCATTAACTATAATTAAGAATGTTTTGTTACAGAAGGTATTATTTTTGTCAATACCTAACATCTAACAATGATCAAAACTGGTAATTGTTAGATGTTGCTCAGGTCCATTAAATAATAGTAACAACTTTTGATTTTAGTAATGTTATTAAACTTTAACTAAGAAATTAACATTAATAATTGCTTTATAAGTATTTTTCATTGTCATTTTGGTTAATAATGAATTAACATGTTAACTAATGAAGCCTTATTTTATATATAATTATTATTATTTTGATACCTTTCTATAATCTATAGGCGATTTACCTGTAGCACATTGAAAACATTACAGTGCATGATGAGACAGCAGAACTTACTCGGGGGCAGCGGCTCATCTATGGTGGGATAGTGATGTGGGTCGGGCCGTAGTGCTGGAAGCTGGCTCACTGCAGGATGGTTACAAGGCAAAGGACATTCTCCTAAACATACCACAAACACAATCCAGGGCATTCTTCATAGATACTTTAGAGTGTTAGCTAAAGGGAAACCTAGACCTTATTAAAATAATAATAATAAAAAAAAAAACACATGATCTATGCATGAAAACCCATAGAAGTCTACTCACTCCTGCTGCTTGGACCTGCTACAGGTGACTCTCCATTACCCATAATGCCATGTGGGCTCTGGACGTGACTGTCCGGCGCCTCCTCCCACTGGCAGCTTCCATCCCCCGGCTCCCGGCCCTTAGCGCCTTGCCCCATCTCTGCCTCCAATCCCAGAATGCCATTCACCCTGTCCATCTCATCCTCATCATCCTGCGATGAGAACACAGTGCTCTCCGATCTACGTGCGCTGTCTAGAGACGGCGCTCGCACAGGGCCCGACGCCCTATGTGCCATATGACTGCAGCAGGGCACCGGGCTCAAATCGCATTCGCTTTCCCCTGGTGACCTTTGAACTCCGGTTTGTCCCTCAGCCCCGAGCGGCTGCCCCTCTCCATCGAGCATCTGAATGAGGTCGGACAGGCGCTCGTGCGAGCGGCTGCGGGGCAGCGTCCTGCGAGGGCCGTTGGGTGTTAAAGCATGAGGCTCAAGTGTCACACCCTCTTCTTCCTCCTCCTCCTCTTCCTCCTCTACACCCTGAGGCCGGTTGGGCTCAGGCCCAGCCGCATCTTCTGGTTGAGTTTGGGTGGACGGCAGGCTGTGCAGCAGGTGGTGGATTCGAATGTAATGGGAGCGTGGCGTCTCGGGTTCGCCACAGGCCGAAGCGATGACCGTCTCCAGCTCAGACACGGGTAGAGAGCAGGGCCGCGGCTTCCGTCTCGGTGTGGTTCTGATCCTCAGCGAGCAGCCTTCCTCTAGATCCACCTCTGGTTCCTCCATAACCGGCTGCGGGTCCACCTCCTCTTCGGCTCCAGCAGGAGCTCCAGAAGAGTCTGCAGGCTCTTCAGCAAAGGCACTATCATTTTCTGCCTCTTCTTGGGCTGTCTCTTCTGCTTCTACACTGGTCTCACCTTGCTCCATTTGTTCGTGGCTCTCGGCGGGTGCCTCCTGCTGTTCTGCCTCTAAAGGCTCTTCCTCTGTGGCATCTTCCTCAGCTGCACAGCTTTGCCCGGATTCAACGTCCATGGGCATCTCTACAGAAGCCGTATCTCCATCTAAGGGCAACTCTGGGGCCCCCTGGTCTAAGCTCATGGTGTCTTCAGCTTGAGGTTGGACTTGAGCTTCTGCTGCTGCCACTGGCTGCTCTGTACTAAGGGACATGTCTTCATCATCTGTGGAGAGGACAGAAATCTGTGACCTACGTGCACAATGTGGTACAACATATAAATGACAATACCGTTTAGTAAAGATGCACAATATACTGGCAAACATGTGAGTTTTTAATGTTACCATGAGTGGTTTGATTAGACCAGTATTAGAAGCCAATAATATGATGGCTTATTATAATTAACTACACTAATGCTCAAATGTTTAGGGTCAACAATGAATACTTTTATTCAGGAAGGAGGATGTATTCTAGAGATGAACATGTTATGGATTTATTATGTTTAATAAAAGGTAGAATATAAACTGGATTTACCTGGGTGGATGGAGGAGGTAATCTCAAACCTGAACTGAAGCTGGCCACTGACATGCTCTGTTGGAAGCCTCCGACCCAGAGTGTAACTGACAACTCGATCACTATTAAAAAAAAAAAACACAAGCACCTTGCAATTCAATAGCATAACAAATCAAAACTGCAAAAATTCCACAAAGTTTCTCTTTCAGTTTAGTTTAGGTTTGATTATCTTTGAGTACATACCCAATAGCATGCTTCTCCAGTAATCTTTGCACTGGCATGGACAACTTGCCCAAGAAACGCTTTATGATGGGTCGGCTTTTGGCAAACTTATCCTTCACCTCAATCTCCAACACATCCGTGGGCAGAGACACAAAATTAAAGCGCTACGAGAAGGAAATACAAAGACACAGAGGAAGAGATTGCAATCATTTCAAGTAGAACTTACAACCTAATATGAAAAATAAACTTGTTGGTAACAAACAACTGCTCAGTTTAGAAAGTAAAATGTATGCAATGTGAGAAGTCGTTCTTCATCAAAGGATAGACGGATGTCGCTGGTGTAAAAGACACTGTTCAGGAAACTGTCTTTGTTTTTTGTTTTTTTACTTATAAAAAATAAACAGATCAAATGGCTGTAAAAGCCACCCAAGTATTTATATAGTATGTGTTAATATTTGGCATGGAGATCGGCTGTGCTGTGCACAGTGCCAACATCAATAATTTTAAACAATATGATTTGTATGGGCAGTTGATGCACAGCATGTCTATTGACCTTTATGGTTTTTTTTTCAACAGGTTTATTTAAAGGGGTCCTTGATTATGATTTCAGTTTTTTAACTTTAGTTAGTGTGTAATGTTGAACACTGTTACTGAAAATCATCATTTTGGCTGCGTGAGATTCTCCTACTTTGTTGTTGTTGTTGAGCAACCGAAGCGCAAGCTGTTAAAGCTCCGCCCTCTTTTGAAAGCATCCGGGCAGCAGCTCATTTGCATTTAATGGGACACACACAAAAACGCTGTGTTTTTGCTCACACCCAATAGGGGCAAATTTGACAAGCTATAATAAATGATTTGTAGGGTATTTTGAGCTGACACATTCTGGGGACACCAGAGACTTGCATTAAATCTTGTGAAAAGGCGCATAATAGGTCCCCTTTAATTTAACCTATAATAATTAAGGACTGAAGTTAAGCTATTATGATCACCTATAAAAGATACAGCACCAACCAAAAGATATCTCTTCAAATACTGATAGTAAGGCAACAAACCCGCTCTCTGTCATTCATTCCCCATATCTTGACCTATTGCAATCCTCCGCTGTAAGGTGATCTCGTCTACTCATCACGAATCTAATAAGAGCACTTAGTGGTAGACAATATCATCCAGAAGCAACCACTCTACAACATGAAAACAATCCCATCAAATGCAGGTGATGTCATCTTATCTGCACCAAAAAGATGTAGTGATGGGAATCGTAAGGAATTTAACAATTCTGATTCTCAATCCATTTAACAATTATGGTTATATGGTTAAGGTTTCTTAAATACTTTTGATAAAGCACCAAATAATTAATCCTAATTATATATCTACTACCATTCAAAAAGTTTGGATAGAATAAATGAATACTTTTATTCAGCAAAGATGTATTGAAATAATCAAAAGTGACACCAATATATTGTTCAGCACAACTGTTTTCAACTGATAATAATCAGAAATATTTCTTGAGCAAAAAATTAGCTTAATAGAATGATTTCTGATGGATCATGTGACACTGAAAAGTGAAGTAGTGATGCTGAAAGCAGTTATTTTAAATTGTAATAATATTTTACAATATTACAGTTTTCACTGTATTTTGAACAAATAAAGCAGCCGTGGTGAGCAGAAGAGACTTCTTCTAAAAACAAACTTTTGAAAGGTAGTGTATATTGTATATTATATATATTAGTACCATTTATTAAACAAAACTGTGTATCTATATTGTCTCTAGCTTGGTCTGTTAGTAAGTAAGCCATCTTAGACCAACGATTTTGTCTGCGACTCAAATCAAACAGTTCCCTTTTTTTTAATATAAATAGAACTGGTTCTTAAACCCCAGCCCAACAACGATGACATGTTGACAAATGAAAATAGAAAAAGATTCAAAAATCCTGTCCGTCAGTGAGCAGGACAGTGTGCCGTGTTTGATATTCTCCAGTGACGCATAAGTTTATTTGCAGAAAGAAGGATTTACATGACAAATTCCATGTGGACTCTGTTCAAAGCACATAAGGACAGCGTTGGGTTAAACATCTGTGAATAAATAACAGTGGGACCAGATATTGTTTGATAAGGATTTATATATGAGCATGTTTAATCTAGTGTGTGTATGCGCTTATTTGTTTCCCATACCTCCCTCTGCCAAACGGGATTAATGGTATTGCAGACGATGCCTGATCTCTTCTCTTGGCCATGGTGAGGCAGGGCAGGGAAGATGCTATGCTTGCCAGGGTGGATGGCGATCTTCAGGTAGGGGTCGGGGTTGAAGAACATGCCTTTCTTTAGCCCGGTGGCCTGGAAGTCTGACCACAACATAAAGACAGAGGGATGAATTAGAAGTCAAGTCGCCTTTATTTTTATAGTACTTCATACAATAGGAATTGTTTCAAAGCAGCTTTACAGTGATAAACAAAAAAAATAACTAAATTAATGATGCAAACTTCAAATAAGAGACCGATTCGAATTCTACTGGTTCTGCTGGAAACAAGTTCAATTCAATAATGTTGTTAGTCAGTTCAATGTTGATTCAATTCAGTTCAATAATAGTGTAGATGTTGCAAACTTAATAATTTTTTAATATATATTTTTTTTTTGATTCAACTATAAAGCCGAAGACAACAGTGTAATTATTCAGCTCAATTCAGTTCAAATTTTGTTCTCCATGCAGTCAAATTAATAATATTGCTGGATATTAAGTGTCTTTTAGACAAGAACAGAACAGGCTGAATATAACTGCATTAAAAGAAACAGAAAGACACAAACCAGCATATAAAAGTAGAGAATTGAACAGAATACCATACAACAACATGGCAAAAAAAAAATAATTTACAGAACAGAAAGAAAATACAAGAGAAAACAGAACAAAATAGCATATAACAGAGTAAAACAAAACAGCACAGAACAAAATAGACAAAACAGAATAGAATAAAACATAACAGAACATAGCAGAGCAAAAAAATTTTACAGAAAGAATACACTAGGTATGCACAATATATCGGCCACCATATCAGTAAGCCAATATATGTTTATTTTTAATGTTATCGTTATCGGCCTGGAAAGAAAATTTGACTCATATATTAAAGCCGATAAATAATGGATTATTTCTTTCAGCTGAGACACTTTAGATGCGCACTGTTCACCATGATGGTTTTGAATTGCTTGAAATATGATTGAAATCACATGTGCAACGTGCAGTGCAAGTCTGTCATTTAGGCTACATAAAATTATAATGAGAACATTATAATTGTGTGCTTGGGACATGGCTTTCAATTGTGAAACTTATGTAATCAGGCTCTCAAAAATAAATTTGGATTTAGATTTATCAGCCAATATATCAATAGAATTGAATAGAATATTGAATAGAATAGAATGGAGCATACTTATTTATCATTACGTGACCAGGGCCAAATTTGCATCTTAAATTCTTTTAAATTGCTCAATAAAGATGAACACTGGTTTCCAAGAAGTACCTTGCGGAAGTTGTTTTTTTTTTTGTTTTTTGTTTTTCTAAGTAACGAAACAAGTAATTGTGGTAAACATGTTCCTATAGTTGTTTACAGGAGACTGCAAGCACTGGATCAATAATGGAACCCCCTGGATACACTAAATATAGAAGCCCCATAAATATTGATAAAGATTAATGATCAACTGTCTGGTCATGCCAGTTTTTATGGAAACACACACCTGACAGAGAGAAGCTGATGAGTCTTCTTCTGCCTTGACTCTGAGGTACATCGTCTGTGGCAACTGGCTTAAAAACCTGATAGCAGAAAATTCAGTGTAAAATATGTCAGGTTTCATTGTAAACAGCTACACAGCTTTTGCACAATATCAGCAGCAATATCACAACCAAAATTACGTCAGAACAGTTTTCCTGCAAATCATTCACAGCATCATAGCATTAAAAATTGTAATTTTATTCCTCATTGCAAGAGAAAAAAAGAAAAAAGGTAAATTTTTCACTAAGGTTAAAAAATGTGCCACAGAAATTAAAGAGTTTCTTTTGTAAAACTTTTGTCTTTTGACTTGACTCCTTCAGGTCAGATGTTACCATTCTCACATTGCACTTCAAGCTTTGCATTACACAGCAATTCTTAATAATGCAACTAGCCAATAGCTGTGTTGAATTTGAATTGTGTTGAAATATGTTCTTCACACATTCATTTGCCTGAAAAATGTCGCAAGCTGAAGTTTGAGAACAAAAAATTGTTCTGAAAAAACTGTTCTGATGCAAATTTTGATCTTGATATTGCTGCTGATACTACGCAAAAGCTGTGTAGCCATTTCCATTGAAATCTGACATTGGGTCTGATAGAAACTGACAGGCAGAGAGAAAGATAAGTCCTTATTACTCTGAAATACAATGAATGATCAAAAATATAAAATGTTTAAAGTGCCCCTAATATGCTTTTTTGGATATTACCATGTGTAATATAGCTGTTCGTACAACCCGAATTCCAAAAAGTTGGGACGTTTTTTAAATTTTAACAAAATGAAAACTAATATACATTCAAATTACATGAGCCAAAATTGTATTCACAATAGGACATAGATAACATATGCTGACAGCTTAATGTTTAAACAGAGAAATTATACAATTTTATGCACAAAATGAGCTCATTTCAAATTTGATGCCTGCTACAACTCTCAAAATAGTTGGGACGGGGTCATGTTTACCATGGTGTAGCATCTCCTCTTCTTTTCAAAACAGTTTGAAGACGTCTGGGCATCGAGGTTATGAGTTTATGGACTTTTGGTGTTGGAATTTGGTCCCATTCTCACCTGATATAGGTCTCCAGCTTCTGAAGAGTTCATGGTCATCTTTGATGTATTTTTTGTTTAATGATGCACTAAATGTTCTCTATAGGTAAAAGATCTGGACTGCAGGCAGGCCAATTCAGCATCGGACTCTTCTATGATGAAGCCATGCTGTTGTAATAGCTGCAGTATGTGGTTTTGCATTGTCCTGCTGAAATAAAAAAAGGCCTTCCCTGAAATAGACGTTGTCTGGACGGGAGCATATGTTACTCAAAAAACGTTATATATCTTTCAGCATTCATAGTGCCTTCCAAAACATGCAAGCTGCCCATACCATATGCACTTATGCACCCCCATACCATTAGAGATGCTGGCTTTTGAACTTAACGCTGATAACATGCTGGAAGGTCTCCCTCCTCTTTAGCTCGGAGGACACAGCGTCCAACAAGAATGTCACATTTGGACTCGTCTGACCACTTTGAAACAGTCCATTTTAAATGAGCCTTGGCCCACAGGACACGACAGCGCTTATGGACAATGTTCACGTATGGCTTCCTTTCTGCATCTTAGAGCTTTAGTTGGCATCTGCAGATGGCACGGCGGATTGTGTTCACCGACAGTGGTTTCTGGAAGTATTCCTTGGCCCATTTAGTAATGTCTTCTATCATCTGAGGGATTACACCACAGAGATTTCACCAGTTTCTCTGAATCTTTTGATGTTATGCATTGTAGATGATAAGATTTGCAAAGCCTTTGCAAATTGATGTTGAGGAACATAGTGTTTAAAGTATTCCACAATCTTTTTATACACTTTCACAGATTGCCCATCTTTACTTCTGAGACACTCTGTCTCTCTAAGACATCCCTTTTATAGCTAATCATGTTACAGACCTGACATCAATTAACTTAATTAGTTGATAAATGTTCTCGCAGGTTAATCTTTACAAAATTTCCTGCTTTTTCAGCCATTTATTGCCCCCGTGCCAACTTTTTTGAGACCTGTAGCGGGCATCAAATTTGAAATGAGCTCATTTAGTAGATAAAATTGTACAAATTTCTCCATTCAAACATTTGTTATGTTATCTATGTTCTTTTGTGAATAAAATATTGGCTCATGTGATTTGAAAGTCATTTATTTTTAAAAAAAATTTAAAAAAATTAAAAAAAAAAAAAAAAAAACGTCCCAACTTTTCAGGAATTCAGGTTGTAAAATATAAACTCACAAATTATAAAGTGAGAATTGCATGATATAAAGTCAGAATTACCAATCGTGAGGAGAAAAAAAATGACTTTTTTCTCAGAGTTGCAAGATATAAACTCAGAATTGCATGTTATAAAGTAAAAATTGTGAGATATAAACAAGTCTGAGAAAAAAAGTCAGAAAAAGTCAGATATAAACTCGCAATTGCGAGTTTAAATCTTGCAATTGCAAAAAGAAAAGTCAGAATTGTGAGATAAAAAGTCCTAAATACCTTTTTTATTTTTAAAATGTAAGTGTTTTTGACCTTGGATGCATGTAAACCTATTGTAGGAGACCTCCAAAACAAAATTAAGAACCTAAAATAGCATAATAGGGGCACTTAAATGAAAATGAATGATATAATGTGAACCTAAGTGTGGGGAAGACTAATTTTCTGTGGAGTTGATAAAAATTTGCTCCTTTCACATTGGAAATAAAATGTTAAGGTGAAAAACATATCAATTTTGTCCTGAAAATGGCACACTTTACCTTTAAGAAACAAAAAGAGAGTTTGGTTCACTCTGTGGCTATGGAGGTAGGCCTTTATTAAGCCCTCGAATGATAACCTGAGATTATCTGTAACGTTAATCCTCTGAGAAACAGATGGCACAGACTATTCTGCTCTTGAAAACTCTTGATGAAATGTGACGCAAGATAAAACAGCTGCATTCTCCTCACATCTGTAATATCATGCAACAGAATCGCTGCAGAGATGCACACATCATGAGGTCACATGATTTGTCCGTTTCTCATGAGGGCTCAATTAAAAGGCATAATGTCTGGACATTTAAACCATGACAAAAAAAATTAAAAAATCTAAATGTTTCTTGTTTCGCTCACCGGTGCGGAGGGGTTCTTCACAGTCACGCATGGTGTGGTGGCCCGAAGGGCTCCGCTCACTCCATGATAATATTTAAAACAGATCTTAGTTTCCACTGAAAAAGAGCAAAGCACAGAAAACGTCAAAGGTCACAGCAAGAAACTTTTTGCAGATTTTACATATTTACATTTTCTTTTTCTTCCAGATATGCTTATCTCATCTTGTTCACAGGAGCCAAAAAAGGATGTCTAGAAGGTGTCTAATTCATTTCCACCCAGAAAATTATAAATGATGTCACCAACTAGAAATAGCAAGTAGCCAATCCTACATTGTCTGTGTATTGGTCGCTTACTTTTTTCAGGCCCCCAACCATCATTTGGTTGCGAAGGAAGTGTCTGGAAATATTCGTCACTAGTTTCGTTCATAACAAAAATAGCTGAATGTCAGGGTTTTTTTCTTTTTTCTTTTAAAGGGCCCTTAAATATATCCCACCCCAACTTCCTCTTTCTAGAGCAAACACATCACCGCAGGAAAGAAAATGTTGTTATAAACGAAATCTGGCTTGCTATTTGCCAAATAATGGCCAGAATTTATATTTTAATATTAATAATATTAAAAATAATATAAAATTTAACATTACTTTTAATATATATATATATATATATATATATATAGTATAGAATTTTGCAGACATTGTTCTAATAAGTCATGGTGCTCTAGTAGGCGATGAGTTTGAGTCTGTATGTAGGCACGCTTTCCCTCTAGTAAAAAATCCATATCAGTAAAAGAGACAAAAACAAATAGGAAAAAAGAAACAGCATATAAGCCATGTAAATGTATGCAATTTAACAACAATTTATTAGTTTAAAATAATGACATTTTTAGGGCCCTATGAAATACGTTTTTCCCCTGAAATTCCATTTTATTTTTTACCAAATTCTGTTTTCTGTTTTAATGGTTTCATTAAAATTCCATTCCATTTTAATGGTTTAATTAAAATTTTATAATCAAAAAAGCATGTCTAATTAATTTAATTCATAAAAACATTTATCATTATAATTATTATTTTTATTTTTTTCCAGAAATTCTGTATTGAGTATTTATTTCTTTTCGACAATCAAATGAAGACATGAAACATTACTTTATCTTTTAATCATATGAAATTAAACAAACTTTTTTGTCAAACAAAGTGTTGCACAACAGAGATTTACTTTTAAAATTAAAACATGGAAGAAAAATTGATTATTCCTTAAAAAATAAAATTTTAATAATAATAATTTATTATTGTTTTTATTATTAGTGTTAGTATTGTTAATACATTTAGACATAGCTAAATTTTACTGTACAATATATTTCTGTCACAATTTCTTCAAGTTAAACCGAACTATTATTTTGACAGGTTGCAGTTAAGACCGTTGAGTGTCTGTGTGTTTAAGATATGATGATAGTTTCTCTCAGATGAAATGGTAAAATGCTCATGAAGTGACTCTTAGAACTCTGGAGATGAAGTTCAAGTCCTCACATAGTGAGGTGGCAGAGGCTGAAATCACCACGAGCGTCATGCATGACATTGAGTGCTATGAAATGAGTGTCACACCTGAGCGAATTTCTCGTCACACTTCTTGACTTGAAACATCTTTAAACAAATTGTTAGTATGGAAGTGGTTATATGCTGTTTGTTACCATAGCAGCCATACAAAAACGTTAGCCACAACAAATCTTAAGCAGCTCCAACAGCATCCTGTGTGTGGGAAATAAGTGTCTATAATGCTGCATCATTTAATTTGCATTGTACGGTTAAAACTGCACATACGTTCTACGAAGTAGGAGTTGGCCTCGATCTTCCAGACGATCTGACCTTTGTGGGAGCCGTTCACACCTCTGTTTTTGTAGTCCAGAAAGTTCTCTGACAGAACCTCATCTTAAGAGAGAGAAAGAGTAAAGAAAAGCCTCTTATCTTATTCTTCACATGTTATGGCATACAGATAATTGCATCTCTTGATTATTCATTCATGAGAGTTCTAAAAGATGAGAAAACTTTAAAACTCACTCTTTAAGGTTCAAATTAAAGCCAAAAGTCATTAACAGCCTTTAAAGGCCATCTGAGAACCTTTATAACACCAGAGACACGTGTCAAAACTATATATATTACTTTGCTCTCATTAGAATTCAGAGTTGTCTACGCCGGAAACATGAGGCCTACTGTAGGTGGACAGACTGTTTCTTTTTTTGCTGTGCTGCAGAACTACTCCAGCCACTTTATTGTCTATCTGAAATAAAATTATATTTCAAAAGTACCACATAATCACACAAATATCATGTTTTTACAATGAAAAAAAATCAGCTTGTATGGAAGTCCATTTCAACTTCAGAGTAAAAAAAATCATATCGGCAATTGCAAGATGAAAGTGTAAAGGTACACTATGTAAGCTCTAGTGGTTAATAAACAAAACTGCATGCATCTTGCGACTGGGATACTCTGCAGCAGTTGCCGTCCTGTTCAGTCTAAAATAATCCAAATATAACACTTATTATAAGTGATTCATGATAAGACAAAAACATGGCTTAGAAGATGAATTCATGATGTACTCGCTCATTATACTCGCTCGTTACATAGTGCACCTTTAACATGAGAAATAGTCACACTGTGAGATATAAAGATGCAATTGCAAGAAAAAAAGCTGCAATTATCTGGAAATAAAGTCAAACTGCGAGTTCAAAAGATGCAGATATGAGAAACAAAGTAGCAAATTATGAGAAATAAAGTCATTTCACTTTACTGAGGTGGAAATGGGCTTCAAAAGCTTGTGATGTTTCTGGCCTTTTAAATTATATTATTTTGGTTTCTAACCAGATGTATATGCAGTAGAAAACCATTTATGTACTGGTGCTCTAAAAACCCAGAAACCAAACACTGTTTTGAATAATCTATAACTTAACATCAACAATACACTGTCATTCACAAGTGTGGGGTCAGTACAATATTTTTTGAAAGAAATTAATACTATTATTCAGAAATGATGCATTAATTTGATCAAAAGTGACAGTAAAAGGTAGCCATGATGAATAGCTGATTTGTATGGAGGCATCTGATGAACAAACTATATTGCAGTTCACAAATGGAAAAATCAAGTGAGCCTGGAGTGTTTTGTGTTCACAGTGCACGTTTTTAGCAAACTGTACCATTAGTTGAAAGCGAACCATACTAAAGACCACCTCCCGAAATAGTCTTGGTTCAGTTTGCTTTAAAAGGGTCTAAGATTGTTTGGAATGTTTACATATGGGCTGAAAATCCAGAACATCAAGAACATATTCAGTGAAAAATTGTTCTTAAGAACCTTAATGTGCTGCAAAGAACCACAAACGTTTTAAAATATTCATTAAATCTAAGACTATTATGCAAAATTCACTTTTATAAGGTGTTTAAACACTGATGTGTGTAAACAACCAGCCTATAATGGTAAAAATCCACCCACTCCATTTTTATAATCCCCATAAATAATAAACAGTCTCTCCAAATGAGCGGTTCCAGATACCAGAAGCCCCGCCCATGACTGATGATGACCTGCCCTGATAGCCTAGTGGTTAGTGTGCAGATATATGGCGCAAAGGCATTCACAGTGACCCGAGTTCAATTCCCGTCTCGAGGTCCTTTGCTGATCCTGCCCCCCTCTCTCCACCCAATGCTTTCCTGTCAGCTGTCTACTGTCCTCTCTGAATAAAGACACAAAAAGCCCATTAATGTAACTTAAAAAACTAAAACAAATGTTCTGCTATTGGATGTGCTAACAATGAACATAAGCAGAGTCTCCACTCTCGGCATCTGAGCCACTGAGGACACCGTGGTTGAATTTTTTATTTATGAAGGAAATGTGCCAAAGAAAGTCAGCATAGGGTTATATATTTGCACAAATCATTTACGCTGGACTGCTTCACAAACGAGGGTCAGTTCAACACTGGATTTGCACAAAAGATTAACATGATGGCACATGCTAGACAATGAGCCGAATCAACTCCACAACAACTACATACATTTATACACTAACCATTCAGAAACGTCCAGTTTCATTCTAAAAGTTGTAACTTCTTCCTGAGTCTCTCCATCAGTGTCGACTCCGGTTTGAACAATGTAAGGCTGAACACCGTTACTGACAATCCTCATTTTGGTTGAGTGAGATTCTCCATAATAAATGATCTGTGGGGTATTTTGAGCTGATATTTCACAGACACATTCTGGGGAAACCAGAGACTTATATATTGTGAAGAAAGGCATCCCATTTAACATTCAACCTGCAGCATAAAACATGACCAAACGAAAACACGCTTACCAATGAGGTACATGCCAATCCAGTCACCCGCGTCCACTTCCTCCTTGATGTCCCAGCTGAGGGTGATGTCCTGCGTCTGACCAATGGTGTAGCTGGAGGTACTGACGGTGAGGGTGGAGCGGCAGTGGGAGGTCACGAGGTCGGTGTCGCTGGTGGAACGCAGCACGGCCGCCGCCAGCTCCTCAGGAACGCCATTCTGGAAGTCCACATTGGGAAACTGCTCAGGGTTGAAACTGTGCCGAATCGGGTCCTTACATCGCCGTCTGCCCTGAGATACACGAGATGGAGAGGCCATAGCTGCAAGCCCGAGAAACCTGTTCTGGTACAAGTTCTGAGGAAAAATCAAGAGGGAAGAGTAAAACAGGATGTATCCCACCATTGCTATACGCAAATGCATATATGGTGTGTGAAGTGTATTGTTGATGCATGAAAATCAAAGAACAATTATGTTCTGGAGGGTTTAGACGCTGCGCTAAATACAGACTTTTTATGGTCAGCTCAGAAAAGACAAAACCGCTGGGAGCGAGGCAGGTCAGGACATGTTTGAGGGGGAGAACAGCAGCTGAGACATTAAATGTCACCAACAGGGGACTGAGAAGATCATTCTATAGAGGAAGATATCTACTTCAGCAAGCAAAGAACATCTGCATTGAGAGATTATTTTCAAAGAGCAAAGTCTGTGTGTATTGAACATCTATTAAATGGATGCATGCTAACTATGCAAGGCACACATGTGCTTAACTAGAATGCTGTGCTTACAGATGACGTTCACATACAGACAACAACGCTGTCAAACGATCCCTGTTCAAACGGATCCACGAAAATTACCAGAACGCTGTATTATGCTGCCAGGCCAGTAGTTGGCGATGTCACTTTGTAAAGAAACACTACACACATATAGACTGAACACGTAATAGAGTGCCCCCTTTTTCAGAGGCACTGGTTCCGAAAGTATTTTTTTCCCAAACTCCAAAATGACTCCAAAACTTACTAAATAAAAAATAAAAATGACCTCAAATTAATTTTACTTTAACATGAAAATGACACTATAGACAACACTAGCATTAACACTTGACTGACCTCAGATATTTAATGCCAATATTTAAATGAGATAATTTGATATAAAGTTATTGAAATAATATACACTACCAAAAGTTTGGTGTCTGTATTGTGAAATAGTATTATAATTTAAAATGTTCTATTTTAATATAATATATATATATATATATATATATATATATATATATTATATATATATATTATATATATATATATATATATATATATATATATATATATATATATATATATATATATATATATATATATATATATATATATATATATATATATATATATATATATATTGTGTGATGGCAAAGCTGATGAATTTTACTGTAACTTGTGATCAGTTTAATGCATTCTTGCTGAATAAAAGTATTAATTTCTTTCAAAAACAAATTTTACTGATCCCAAACCATTAAACGTTAGAGTAAAACTCTAATAAAAACTAATAGTTACAGAATGAAAACTAAAACAGAAATAAACTTGACTGAAAAAAAAAAAAAAGCTAAATTAAAAACCAACCCTGCATACTGCACATGCTGCCTAAAAATAGTACATGAGAAAGAGATTATATAACAAAACAACAACAACAACAACAAAAATTGTAGTTTGGTACAACTTTGTCACATGATCTTATTCATCTCTAATTGATTAAATATAGGCGTAATGAAAATCACAGAAATAAATTAAATAAAGGGTTTATTTAACTGGATTATTCACAACACCCTCTCCCTCATGTCTACACAGTAACATGCATTTTTTAAAAACAGCATTTCCTGCATGCTATGTCTCTGAAGAGTAAGAGGCTGTCTAGCAACAAATGTGGTGGGACAGTCGCCGATGCATGTGTAGCATAGACCACAAGCACAGCAGCTTACGCTTCTCTGTGGGACGCCAAAACCTAGGCAGAAGATAAACTAGGTCTTGTGGTTTTCTGTGCAGTAGGGATGGGCAAAGTGGTTGACTAGTCATTCAACAACGTTCGAGGAGAGATTTTAACTAGAGACTTTAACTGGAGATATTAACTAGAGATTTTTAGCAGTGTTGTTTTAAAGGAGATGAATTTAGAGACATGACTTCTGAAGGGTTTTAGCGTGCAGATAATACGTACAATGTACAATAAGTCCACATGCTTAAATGCTTTTGTAATAAATTTAACACTTTAACCATTTTAAATGTCAAGAGGAGTCCACATATTTTTATTTTTTGCTCTAAATGCAGACGGACACAGGGTGCAAAATTAACATTCGCAACTTAAATAATTAATGTGGTTCAGATAACATAATATTTTGAGATTAAACCAATCGCCTTCATTGTATTAACTCAAATTTTTCATTTCAAGGGAGTCAAAATTTTAAGGCAAACAGGTAACTTACTTTTTAAGTTAATACAACAATTCTTTAGAATATATTGTGAAGTTTTTAAATGCAATAACCCATAACATGACAATGGCACTATATAACACTAGCAATAACACTAGATGTCCCTCAGATATTTAATGTCACTACATATAAAGTATATCTTTTGACATAAACTTACTGAAATAACATAAATACCATTTAAAAGTTTGAAGTGTCTCACCAAGGCTGCATTCAATTGATCAAAAATATATTTTAAAATATTATTATAACTGTTTTCTGATAAATAACTTGTTTGTGTCTATTTTCATTATAAAAATAAGGCAAAAAATATTTAAAAAGATATAAAGTTTAAAAGCTATATAAAATCTGTCTTTGTCCAAAAATGAATGTGTGGGGAGTAAACTGTATCTTGATAACGTGGTATAACTGCAACATAATACATGATGTGTCAGGTTTCTTGTGTTTTTCACTGACTTTCGGAAAAGGAAAGATTAACATTTTTTTCTCCACAGAACGCACAAGTTAATTTTTTTTTTACAATATTATGCCTCAATAACAAAATATAAGGAACAAGATCACAACGTTGAGCAATGTTTTTAAACAACACAACTCACATGACTTGAAGACCCTGTTAAACAGCATTAAACTGCACTAAAAAAGCTGTACTGTAGACCAGACTAATCCAAACAAAGGACACTCAGCAAATCTTATGTTTTAGTCAGTGTATGTTTTTTCCAGTGAGCTCTTTGCTTTTCTATGCATTTATTTTGCATGGTAAAATAAAACCTGTAGCTGTCATTTACCTTTTTTTGCCAAATAATTTTGCCAGATAAACACCTTATCCAAGTGTAGTGATTTGTTTTTTCCTCATATTTAAAATATTTAAAAAATATATATATATAAAATATTTTCGTCATATTTTTATGGTTTAATCGAACTTGTAGGGTTATTAAAATATCCCCTAAAAATTTGATTAATTGGCAAAAAATAAATTATAGTACTGTCAAATTATATTTAGGCCATTTGTGAATGGAAAATGAATTTTTTTTTACAATAATAAAAATGCCCAGTCCAAATACCCACACTTGCAGTCTTGGCCACTTGAGAGCAGGTGCACATGACAGGAAGTAAGTGCGCAAGTCCCATAAGTAAGTCTGTCCCATGTATAAAAAATGCCCAAGTGCAGTGCCCTTAACGCACACTAAACCCACACTATCTTGAATACCACTTCGGAGCGGTATTCGAGGCTAAGTGTATCCCATCATGCATTATGTTCGGGAAACCGCATGCCCCGAAATCGCGAGATGTTAAGGAAAACATTCCACTGTAAGTTAAATTAATTATATATTACATATAATTTGGTAGTAAAATATAAAGTGTTGCACATTTTATTGATGCAAAGATACATCATTTGCAACTGATTTTTTTTATCACTTAAAGAAGCACCACAATTGTAAAACTGTTTCTTCTGTTAGTCACATAGTGACACTGAACAGACATTTAGAAGTGTATTTTAAAATGCAAAGTACTGAAAATAATAATAATAATAATAATATTAATAATAATAATAATAATAAAAAAGCTCTGTAAACGATAGCATTTTTTGCAAGATTATGTGTCCCTTCGGGTAATCAAAAGTTCTACACACATTTGCAGTCTTCACACCCACTTCACGCTTGAGCCAAATACAGGAAATATGTCATGTAAGCAGACAAGTGGTCAAGAAAAAGTCAGACATCCTGAATGTCACTGAATAATTCACAAACTACCATCTTAAACAGCATCTTAAACCTCTAATTCTAAGCATAAACTACACCTTATACTAAAATATCTACACCGAAACCCCAATGTAACGGATGCAAATGAAGTTAAGATGAAGTCAGACAGTCATCGATCGATAATCATTTAAAATTATGTAACATCTGCTCATGGCAGTATAGTATATAGGCACTTCAAAAACTGCTGAAAATATCCACATAAAAAAAGCAATTCACTTTCTTGCTTCAAAAAATATGAAAAGTCAATCGTAATGAAAGTCAATCATAATATATATGAACAAACAAATAACATAATAACAGAGTTAAAAGCTGATGTCTGGGGTGGCTGATAAGCGTGGTTGGGGTTGGGGACATGTGTTCATTACTCAGAGGTCATTAGGAACAGGAATCATTTAGGCGAGGAGCAGAGATGAGGTAGATTAGTATTGATTCACCTGAGACCAGCAGTCTATTGATCTGCTCTAAAATCAGCATCAAGGGACGGAAAAGCTTTAGAAGAGGAAAAAAGGCCTTGTTCCTTTACAGGCAGAAGTGCTTCCTGTTAAATGACCTTCACATGATGACGTGAATGAGTGAATTGACTTTATACGTTTTATTTATACATGACGTTTCCGTAAATGAGCTTCCAGAGGGTATTCCAGAGGAATTATGTAATATTATTATTAGTATGTTTTAAATTAAAAGTAAAAATATATTTTTATCCTTTTAAAAATGTAGAGCTTTTCTAAGGAGATTTTTTTACATTTTGTCACTCATAAAATAATTTATTTAATAATTTTTTTTTTTAATTATGTTTAGAGTAAAATACTTATTAAAATAGGCTAATATGTGAAACATTATGCACTATGGCTGTGTCTGAAATTACATACTTCCCTATTATATAGAGGTGAAAAAAAGTATGTGGCAAAAGAAGTATGTCTGAATTCACAGTGTTCATAAAAGAGTGGGCAAAAATGACCAGGATGACCTACTACTTTAGGCGAGATTCTGAAGTATACATGTGATGGACGCTTTACTATCCCATGAGGCCACGGGAGAGGATTTGTGAATGGCAGAGAAGTGACACAACTGACACTGATGGTATGTCACATGATAATGACAACATAGTGAATATACATATAGTACGTCCGAATTTAATTAATACTACACACATTTATATATAGAACATACTTTTTTATTCACAATAAGTACCTACTCAAGAGTAAACGATTTCAACACAGGTTATGTAACGTTAAATCTTGCGGACATTAGCATATTGATGTCATTGCATCATCAAAGCATTTTAATATGGTCAGTGTTTATTCCAGTTTTGGCTTATTTGTTTTGGTTAGGGCCCGAGCCCCGATGATGTGAGGACCCTCTTGTAATTGCATGGGTGCGAGGGCCCTTTCATCGCTGCTTGCAGATTTAAATTCATTAGTTATATTGGAAATTCATCAAGTTGAGCACATTGCGTTGTGTGATACAGTGTCAATCTGGTTGTATACTGCATATTTTGGCAAGTGTTAATTAAAGGTAGGGTAGGCAATTTCAGAGAGGCTTGCAATAGCAAGCTAGCTTTGAAAGCATAAGATCCCACCCTCCCTTCAGAGCGTCTCCAAAGCCACGCCTCCTCCAAAACACAGCAGAGTCTGCAAAGCGTCATGAGAGACACCGTTAAATTACTTTATGTCTCAAAACACACACAGAGCTCTTGTACCACCTGACTGCTGCAGATTGATTTTGGCATTGAAAATTTTGACATAGAAATGCCAAAATCTGAGTCTGACTATCTTTAGTGAAGCGGCGCGTCGAGTGACGAGCGACGACGACATGCTAGCTTTTGAATTGTGTTGGTTAAAATAAAATACTCTTCAGAACAGGTTAATTATTTGTGAATGTGTCTCCTAAATCAGAATTGAAAACCAGACACGTTTAACATTTGCATTCAACAAAAATCTTTCAACAAGTGTATTTTGTCAGGTAATTATGACATTTAACCAATGTTTGAGATATGTGAAACACTTTTTTACTGAAATGTTTATCCGTAATAATCTCAGTAATGTGTTATTTTAAAAAAAAAAGACTACAATTTTTTGACTAAAACTAGACTAAAATGACGAGATGTTTACTCGACTAAAACTTGACTAACAAAAAAAGATATGTGAATGACTAAATATGACTAAAACTAACAAGGACATTTGGCACAAGACTAAGACTAAATTAAAAATAGGTGACGAAATTAACACTAGTGTGGTGTGAACGCAGCATAAAGCTCATTGTTTTGGTTCTGAGGAACTGTAAAAGGCGGCAGTGTTTGTTTGTGGCGCTCAGTGAATGTCTGTCTACAACTCTGCATAGTCTTACAGACTGCGCTAATGACATGTGATGTCTGTGTGAGCAGAGGTATGGAAATACATATGTTGACAGGCATGTAGGACATCCTATCATTGCATTCTGACCAAATGAAATGATTGGATGAACTTTTTTTTGTGTTTTTTGGTTCTGAGACTTCCACAAAAGATATATGTACATTTTTTTTTACTATTTCGACCATTTCTATTATTGATTGCTATCAGGATGTGATGAGAATTTCAACCAGTATAACAAAAAGTGTTCATAAAAAAAAAAAAAAACCTACCCTACCTTTAAATGCATCCAGGCATTTAATGCATGCAGATTTGCATATTTACATGTTTTGTCCAAAGCGACAACAAGCGGTTTGTCACAGAGCCAACAATAGTCATAGTATACAATGCCAGATTGCTCATAGCAAACTGTAAACAAGCTGTGAGATGCAAAAATAGTAACATAATGATAGCATGCCATTAAATGTAAACCTCCAAAATGTTTGCAAATGTATTCCCGTGTTCTGTGCCAAGCTAGGGTCTATTCTACGTCACAGAGGAGATTACATACTTCAGATCTTCTTGGTAACAGAATTGTGGCTTGATCTCTGTATTCTGGGGAGAAATATCCCGCTCCCATAGGCCTCTATGCTTCGTTATGTAAGTACATTAAGAGTCTCGGGTTTCATTTTGGCACGGCAAACCTGACGCTGCTTGAGCTAATGCATCTCATCCTGCGCGACACACAGACACTCACAGTGGTATTTAATGGAGTCTGCCCTCGGGGCCTTAATGATTATAATTAATTTATCTGTGTCAGTGTGATTGCAAGGTGCATTGTTAAAGCTTCTTTGCATCTTGTGAACACAAATTTGACCGGTGGAAGATTCACTTTGTTTTGTCATGTCACGATGATTCAGTCAGTATCTGAATTTGCATTCCAACTATTTCCCATCAACAAATCAGCAAAGAAATGATCTTGTTACAAAAAAAAGCTCTCTATTGTTATCTGCCCTCTCATTAACCTTTATGAGGATCACGTGTCCGCACTGCTGGAGGTCTGCTGATGATATTGCTCTGCTGTGCTGCAATCGGTTGTGACCCTACAGTCCTCTGCCCTGTGGTGACCTCCAGCATGAAGCGCAGCAGATGCTCTGACTGAATTCATATCCCTTTTTCACATCTTATGTAAATGCATTTCAGGTCAGTGTAATGCAATTCTAGATAGTCTTTCGCCATTCAGTGTAAAATTAAAGTGCCTGTATTATGCTTTTTTGAATATTACCTTTCATCTAGTGTGTAATATAGCTGTTTGTGAATGTAAAAGGTCTGAAAAAGTTTTAAAGATCAAAGTGTATGATAAATGTCCGTTATTGTCACTCAAAAGAAAGAAACAGATAACAAATTTGCTTAAAAGCGTCCTTTATCATGATTTCACATTTTTTAACTTTAGTTAGTGTGTAATGTTGCTGTTTGAGCATAAACAACATCTGCAAAGTTATGACGCTCAAAGTTCAATGCAATGCGAGATATTTTCTTTTACAGAAATCGCTTTTTAAGGACTACAACAAACGGCTGGTAGAGACTACAGCAGGCTTCTTCACGGGTTGGTGACATCACAAACCCTAAAATGTACATAAACCTTGCCCCCGAGAACACGCAACAAAGGGGCAGAGGCCATGTTGGGCTGCTTTAGAGAAGAGGAAGATTTGTAGTAGAGTATTGTTGCCATTAGTGTTGTCAAAAATATTGATATTTCGATATATATCGATAATGAAATAGCTGAAACGGTTCCAATACGCCTTTTCTGCAGTATCGATACATCTATTTAGAGCCGTTTAGAACCGTATTATAATAATTGTTTTCTATCTGAATGTATTTTAAAATAGATAGATTTTCTAGTTTTCAATGTTGAAGACAGTTGTGCTGCTTAATATTTTTGTGAAAACCGTGATACATTTTTTAGGATACTTTGATGAATCAAAAGAAAAGCATTTATTTGAAATAAAATTATTTTGTAACATTATAAATATCTTTACAGTCATTCTTGATCAGTTTAATGTGTCCTTGCTGAATTGAATAAAAGTATTAATATCATTAAAAAAAAACTTACTGACCTTTAACTTTTGAATAGTGTTGCACATTTTTAAGATAATCAGCAATAAGCCACAAGTGCTGTCGGACAAGATACGATGTTGATGACACAGGAACAGGAGGTGGAAATGCTAGAATCGAACCTGTGTTGTCTGCTTGAGCACCATAACTCAGCTCAATGTGTTGAAAAACATAGGTTATATTTTCCTGAATTTTCTTTGCAGTCTGTGGTGTCATTTTTCACTCATTCAGTAGGAAAGTGAAAAATGACATCACAGACTGCAAAGAAAATTCAGGAAAATATAACCTATGTTGAATTCTAGTCTCTTTTTTTAAAGCATTATCTGTCCTGTAAATTTGCCAGATTGCTTCAGTTGAGGAAGCAGAAACTGCTGATGATTGTGTGTAAAATTGGTTATTAATATACGTTGGTTTGCATGTTTCCATAATTTAGTTCAATACAACAGCCAAAAATTACGTGTTTCAGTGCGTTAGCCTATCACAAATTAAACAACTGCCGTCCAGTCCAAGCACAACTACACAATATGCTTAAAAAATCTATATATAATATAATATTTGAATAAATGGTGGGTTTAGGTGTAGTGTTACTGTGTCGATTTAGCTTTAAGGTTCACTGTCGGGTTCAGGAATGAGGATGCTCATCTGGGCCAAATACACACGCACGTGCACGCAAACGCGCGCGCGCACACCACACAAAGACGCGCGAGGCCGCGACTGATGTTGAACATCAACTGAAAAAGGCCAGGCAAAATAAAACAAAACAGCATTTAAAACAGCATTACATCGCAGAGCACTACACTTCTGACGCCCAGTGACTGTTATCCACTGCCTCTCGCTGCAGACATCGCGAAACACGCCTGACTAGGGTACATTAGTGTGTAATACACAAACACTTACCTGGGTCAGTATCACCTGCCGGTGAATCATCACCTTCTCGTTCATATGGCCATTAGCCGTCCCATATTTACCCGCACAACAGCCGCCCTTTCCTCACATTTGCCCTGTTTGCTAAAGCTACCGCAGGAGATGCTACATCCTCTTTCCTGGGTACCAGGAGCCTGTAACCAATGGAAACGCTCCGTCAGATTGAATTCTGTTTTTTTTTTTTTTCCTCCAGTTATGACCGTGGTTAAGTCATCCACCCCACCCGCGCACGTACGCGCTTTCCGCACTGAGAGTCTGGACGCTGACTGGATGCCTGGATAGCGACTGGCTGCTGATTAGTCGTCCTTATAGTGACGAAATGTGATTGGATGAATGGATTATTGGTCTTGGATGTGATTGTATGTTATTGGTCTCTTTAGGCTCAAAGGACGCTATCCATAAAGTGCTTCTGGGAAACCGTGTTTTGACAACAGAAATTGCTATGCAACAGCTCGTAAAATTAAAGTATAGTCATTTACCTTTGGATCTGTTGTGTTTTTCTGCAGCTTTCTTATTTGGTAAGGTCTGGTGGATTCACATTTTTATTTGAAACATTGTAATTAAAAAACTATGCGTAAAACATTGTGAATAAAAACAATGTGTAACAGATACTAATGTCTTAAAAGAAAACAACCATAACCAAATAGATTATTTAGAATCATTTATTGGCATTAAAATCAGATCCAAACACACACAAAACACAATGTAGAGACTGAGTTCATGCTCAAAATGAAAGTGTGATACACTGAAATGATAATATCATTAAGATTCTGGTCACCAATATTTTACTTCTCAGCATAGGCTACACCAGCAATTAACAGCAATATAAAATCATTAATATGCCATACTTGGAGAACTCTTACAACAATATATTTTACACACACAAAAAAAAAAAGACTCCTTACAGAATAAAATAAAATAGCATAGAGATTTGATAGCTATATATTGCTGAAGAACCCAAAGATTAGGACTAGGGTTACACAATCAACATTATGTTGCAATGAACCTCTTTCACAGAAGTATTTTTTTTTTTTTTTTTTGGTTTTTATGTCATCAAAGCGATATTTGTGAAGAAATAAACACATGTACATCAATTGGATAGTAATTATTTTTAAATGCCTTTTCTCGATTAGGTCAAATTGATGGAGCCCATTAGACATATACTATTCATTAATATACATTAAATGACAAAATAATTGTATAATTTTTTTATGTCATCAAAAGGATGTTTATGAAGGAATATTTACATATGAACATATCAAATGAACTGTAAAATATTTTTCAATTTGTTTTTTATCAATACTTTTGCTCCATTTGGTAAAATTGATGGAGGTCTTTAGACACACTATTAATTATTATGCATTAATATGCATTAAATGAGAAATTATTGAATAATTATTATATATAAATGGTCAAACAGCATGCATTGGTCATACATTGCATCTTGGATTCTTTGTTTTTGTCTTTCTCTTTGTGATCCAATCTGTGTCCTCTTAACAACAAATCTTCAATCATAAACTTTAGTCACGTGAATGATCAGTAATCATTGTTGGGCTCCTGACTGATGTGGTTTTACTGCTTGGCTCTGAGAGCAATGTATTGATCTTCAAACATGGTAGACGCTTGGCCAAAAGTTTCAGAAAATGGCGTTGAAACTTCTTTCCCAAAAAGGTATAAAAGACAGGGCTGATGCAGCAGTACAGGTAGGCAAAGTTACGCGTTATGTACAGAGTGTAGTCGAGGGCTTCTGAGCATTTATTCGGGTCTCCAAAGGATATCTTGATGGCTTTTAACAGAATGACCACGTTGTAAGGCGTCCAGCAGATGAAAAAGGTGAAGACAATGACAAAGATGAGTTTGACCGCCCTGCACTTCTCCACCATGCGCGTGGACATGACCCTGATGGTTATGCGGGAATAGCAGTACAGGACCATAACTAGAGGCACTAGGAAGAAAAAGAGAAACTGCTGATAATAGCCGATCAGCTCCCACTTTGTGAGGGTAGACTGGATGTAACCAGTCATTTCGCACAGCCTAACATTTGGACCATCCATCACATCATAAAAAACTATATCCTTTATACTAGCCAATATACTGAGCACCCAGACGATGGCGGACGATGCAAACGCGTATTTTTTTTTCCTGCTGTGGGCTGCACTGATGGCGTGGACCACCGCAAGGTAGCGGTCAAAAGTCAGGAGAGTGAGGAAGAGGATGGAGCTGTTGAAGCCGATGAAATAACAGCTTCCCACCAACTTGCAAAGGCCACTGCCAAAGATCCATTCTGACTTGTGGTAGACTGCCCAAAAGGGAAGGCTGAAGGCAAAGATCAGGTCCGAGATGACGAGGTTGAGCAAGAAGATGTTGGTGATCGTGGTGAGCTTCTCATATTTGTAGATGATGCACAGCACCAGTCCGTTCCCCACCAAGCTCAGCAAGAAGTTGGTGTAATAGAACGCTGGGAGAAATGCTGCACCAAACTGGATGACATTACTTTTCTCACATAAACGAACCTCTTTGTCTACAACGTTACCTTGTGCCGTGTTATTGGTTGGGTTAAAAAAGTCTTCCCATTTATCCTCCTCCATTGTTGTCTGAGGTCAAATTCTGTTGTAATAAATTAAAACAACAGCAAACACAGAGTTAATAATTAATATTTTGTATTGAGGTTCATTCTGAGCATCAAATATTGGCTTGACTCACCCCTTCCAGGTAAATGAGTGTGTGAAACTCTCTGCAGCCGCGACAGAACTGATGCAAACACGTTGTGGCTTACCGAGAAAAACTCAGCACACATCCTGAACGAGGAACTGTCAAGAGCATTTAAACCAAGTCATCAGCATTACGCAAAACCTTTCACTATCGTTTTTTTTTTTGTATCAAATGTCATGGAAAACTATTTACATTTTTTGAGAGGCGGAAGTGACAGAGTAGCAAGCAAAATGATTAAGAATTAAACAATTTAATTAAATATTTTAAAATATTTATTGTAATTTAAAGAGTTTGAAATGTCAGCTGCACAAATTCTGTAAAAAGACGACAAGGCTAAAATCCTACGTGCATTAAAAAAAAGAACATCAACAGGAAACATGAAATAATAAATAGATGTTAATTGATGATCTTTGTACAAATCAGAAAGACATGCCAAAACTACACTAATAAGAGTACTGCTAAATTCTACGAGACATGTTCAAATTCTCAAACAATTGAAAGTATAATTAAATAATTCAAAAATGTTGTAGTAGTAAAAATGTTCCTATAGAAACTAACAAATAGCCCTTGAGTAGAAGTATTTGACGTAAGTGTTCAATGTATAGCCCGCAGAAATTGCTTCACATCCCGTACAGAGGTAGATTGGCTAGGGCAGTGCAGTGGATACAGTATAGCAAATTTTCTTTAAAAGAACAGTTCACTCAAAAACATAAATCTGAAACTGAAAATTAAATTGGTCACAGGACACATGAGAACCAATGATGTGTATGTATACAGTACATGTGTCGTACTGATAATTTTTATGGTGCTACTTGTGTCATTTTTTGAAGCTCAATAGCCCCTGCCCCCAACGTATGGAAAAGAGCGGCATCAAAAATGAGGATTCATTCAAATTAGAGATTTTACCACATTCAAGATTCCCAGACAGGAAAACACATCACATATTTAAGATCAAGATTCAAGATCATGACATCATTCTTTAGAGGTTATGAGTTCTTGAGGTCAATGCTGAGCACCAGAAATGTTCATCTGAGAGAGAAAAGACTGTAAAGAATCAGTAAGATCCCACTGTCCTGATGCTAAAAGTTAAGTCCTTTTCTAAATGGATAATCCCGAAAGCCATAGGCTTGATAACAAGAGGACAGGTCACAAATCCCCATGGATCCTGGGGTCCCACGTGCCTGGGGTGCCCGGAGTGCCAGGTTTTCCTGGTGGACCAGAAGGCCCAGGATATCCCTCACCGTCATCCCCACGTGGGCCCTGCAACCCTGTGGAAGAGAAAGTTACTTTAGACGTGCTTACAAAGACAAAATAAATAAATGGGAGGGATCGTTATCATGCATGAGTAGGATATTGACATTTGTTTTTTTACCTGCTGGGACAGGTGGACCTGGCAACCCAATTTCACCTTGTCCCTTAGCACCGTTCATACCCACTGGGCCAATATCACCTGTCAGAATAACATTTGAGCGGCATTTCCCTTTAATACTGTCACATTATAATCAGAAAATCAACATCAAAACAGCTTCACATAATCCTCACCTTTCACCCCATCAGGTCCCTTCCGCCCTGGAGGTCCTGGGTAGCCACTTCTGCAATAATCTGCTGATATCTTCTTTAAAAAGAGACCAACCTCTGTATTCCAAGTCATTCATGAATTACAACCATTTAAGTTCATATCTACACTAAAAGGGTGTAGCAGTTAAAGTTGTAAGTGCTTTCTAAGAAATGCTGTTGAAAGTGAAACTGAACTAACACCACAACCAACACACTTGTAGCCAATCAGCAGTAGGGGGCGTATCCACTCATAATGGGGGAGGAGAGAGAATGAACAAGAGAGGATTTAAAGAAAGACTGTAGAGAGATGGCTGAGAGACATTACAAAAGAAAAGGTCAGAATATCACTGGATAAAGAAGGTTATGATCAGGCAAGAATAACATTGGTTTATATGTTTCACAGAACCAAGATATGCTGTTGTTGCAATGTTAACTACAGTAACAGGACAGTTTTGAGTGTCATTGTTTGTCTGGAGCTGCTGTGCTACTGGAGACTAACCACAAACTCTTGCTTGTGTATACTCATGTGTACTGTACAGAGTGTTAATTTTTTTCTTCGTTGTCATTTGCTTGTCATCTTCGCTTTATTTTTCACAAAGCATTATTTACGGCCTCGAAGCGGTATTCAAGATAGTGTGGGTTTAGCGTGCATTATAGGCACTGCACATTTGGGCATTTTTAAGACAAGGGACAGTCTTGTGCACTTTTCTTCCTGTCGCGTGCACCTGCTCTCAAGTGTTGGTATTTGGACTGGACATTTTTATTGTAAAAAACAAAAAAAAAAGTTGACCCCAAAGAATTTTATTTAATTCACAAATGGCCTATCTATAATCAACAGTATTATTATTTATTTATTGCCAATTTTGATCACATTTTTAGGGGATATTTTTAATGACCCTACAAGTTCGATTAAACCATAAAAATATGATGAAAATATTTTATATTTTTAAAAATATTTTAAATATGAGGAAAGAACAATCACTACATTTGGTTTGGGTGTTTATCCGGCAAAATTATTTGGCAAAAAAAGGGCAAATGACAGCTACAGGTTTTATTTTACCATGCAAAATAAATGCATAGAAAAGCAAAAAGCTCACTGGAAAAAAAAAAGCAAAAGCATACAGTACACTGACTAAAACATAAGTTATTAATATTTCGTTGGTTTCTTGAATTTGCATGTTTCCATAATGTCGTTCAATACGACAAAAAATTACACAAAATTTATTTGTTTCAGTGCGTTATCACAAATTAAACAACTGCCGTCCAGTCCAAGCACAACTACACAATATGCTTAAAAAATCTTTAAAACAATTTTATATAATATTTTAACAAATGGTGGGTTTAGGTGTAGTGTTACTGTGTCAATTTAGGTTTATTGTGTTTTTCCTGCATAAATATGCAGCTTTCTTATTTGGTAAGGTCTGGTGGATTCACATTTAAAACATTGTGATAAAAAAAACTATGTGTAAAACATTGGGAATAAAAACAGTGTGTAACAGATACTAATGTCTTAAAAGAAAACAACCATAACCAAATAGATTATTTAGAATCATTTATTGGCATTAAAATCAGATCCAAACACACACAAAACACAATGTACAGACTGAGTTCATACTCAAAATGAAAGTGTGATACACTGAAATGTTTTACTTCTCAGCATAGGCTACACCAGCAATTAACAGCAATATAAAATCATTAATTTGCCATACTTGGAGAACTCTTACAACAATATATTTTACACACAAAAAAATGACTCCTTACAGAATAAAATAAAATAGCATAGAGATTTGATAGCTATATATTGCTGAAGAACCCAAAGATTAGGACTAGGGTTACACAATCAACATTATGTTGCAATGAACCTCTTTCACAGAAGTTTTTTTTTTTTTATTCTTTCTTTCTTTTTTTTTCTTTTTTTTTTTGGTTTTGATGTCATCAAAGCGATATTTGTGAAGAAATAAATACATGTACATCAATTGGATAGTAATTATTTTTAAATGCCTTTTCTCGATTAGGTCAAATTGATGGAGCCCATTAGACATATACTATTCATTAATATACATTAAATGACAAAATAATTGTATAATTTTTTTATGTCATCAAAAGGATGTTTATGAAGGAATATTTACATATGAACATATCAAATGAACTGTAAAATATTTTTTTTCAATTTGTTTTTTATCAATACTTTTCCTCCATTTGGTAAAATTGATGGAGGTCTTTAGACACACTATTAATTAGTATGCATTAAATGAGAAATTATTGAATATATATATATATAATATATATATTAATGGTCAAACAACATGCATTGGTCAAACATTGCATCTTGGATTCTTTGTTTTTCTCTTTCTCTCTGTGATCCAATCTGTGTCCTCTTAACAACAAATCTTCAATCATAAACTTGTTAGCCACGTGAATGATCAATAATCATTGTTGGGCTCCTGACTGATGTGGTTTTACTGCTTGGCTCTGAGAGCAATGTATTGATCTTCAAACATGGTAGACGCTTGGCCAAAAGTTTCAGAAAATGGCGTTGAAACTTCTTTCCCAAAAAGGTATAAAAGACAGGGCTGATGCAGCAGTACAGGTAGGCAAAGTTACGCGTTATGTACAGAGTGTAGTCGAGGGCTTCTGAGCATTTATTCGGGTCTCCAAAGGATATCTTGATGGCTTTTAACAGAATGACCACGTTGTAAGGTGTCCAGCAGATGAAAAAGGTGAAGACAATGACAAAGATGAGTTTGACCGCCCTGCACTTCTCCGCCATACGTGTGGACATGATCCTTATGGTTATGCGGGAATAGCAGTACAGGACCATAACTAGAGGCACTAGGAAGAAAAAGAGAAACTGCTGATAATAGCCGATCAGCTCCCACTTTGTGAGGGTAGACTGGATGTAACCAGTCATTTCGCACAGCCTAACATTTGAACCATCCATCACATCATAAAAAACTATATCCTTTATACTAGCCAATATACTGAGCACCCAGACGATGACGGATGATGCAAATGCGTATTTTTTCTTCCTGCTGTGGGCTGCACTGATGGCGTGGACCACCGCAAGGTAGCGGTCAAAAGTCAGGAGAGTGAGGAAGAGGATGGAGCTGTTGAAGCCGATGAAATAACAGCTTCCCACCAACTTGCAAAGGCCACTGCCAAAGATCCATTCTGACTTGTGGTAGACTGCCCAAAAGGGAAGGCTGAAGGCGAAGATCAGGTCCGAGATGACGAGGTTGAGCAAGAAGATGTTGGTGATCGTGGTGAGCTTCTCATATTTGTAGATGATGTACAGCACCAGTCCGTTCCCCACCAAGCTCAGCAAGAAGTTGGTGTAGTAGAACGCTGGGAGAAATGCTGCACCAAACTGGATGACATTACTTTTCTCACATAAACGAACCTCTTTGTCTACAACGTTAACTGGTGCCGTGTTATTGGCTTCTTCTAAAAATTTCAAAATATTCTCCCATTTATGCTCATCCATTGGTGTCTGAGGTCAGATTCTGTTGCAATAAAATAAAACAACAGCAAACACAGAGTTAATAATTAATATTTTGTATTGAGGTTCATTCTGAGCATCAAATAATGGCTTGACTCACCCCTTCCAGGTAAATGAGTGTGTGAAACTCTCTGCAGCCGCGACAGAACTGATGCAAACACGTTGTGGCTTACCGAGAAAAACTCAGCACACATCCTGAACGAGGAACTGTCAAGAGCATTTAAACCAACTCGTCAGCATTACGCAAAACCTTTCACTATCGTTTTTTTTTTGTATCAAATGTCATGGAAAACTATTTACATTTTTTGAGAGGCGGAAGTGACAGAGTAACAAGCAGAATGATTAAGAATTAAACAATTTAATTAAATATTTTAAAATATTTATTGTAATTTAAAGAGTTTGAAATGTCAGCTGCACAAATAAATTCTGTTAAAAAACGACAAGGCTAAAATCCTACGTGCATTAAAAAAAAGAACATCAACAGGAAACATGAAATAATAAATAGATGTTAATTGATGATTTTTGTACAAATCAGAAAGACATGCCAAAACTATAATAAGAGTACTGCTAAATTCTACAAGACATGTTCAAATTCTCAAACAATTGAAAGTATAATTAAATAATTCAAAAATGTTGTAGTAGTAAAAATGTTCCTATAAAAACTAACAAATAGCCCTTGAGTAGAAGTATTTGAACGTAAGTGTTCAATGTATAGCCCGCAGAAATTGCTTCACATCCCGTACAGAGGTAGCTTGACTAGGGCAGTGCAGTGGATACAGTATAGCAAATTTTCTTTAAAGGAACAGTTCACTCAAAAAAGAAAATCTGAAATTGAATATTAAATTGGTCACAGGACACATGAGAACCAATGATGTGTATGTATACAGTACATGTGTCGTACTGATCATTTTTATGGTGCTACTTGTGTCATTTTTTGAAGCTCAATAGCCCCTGCCCCCAACTTATGGAAAAGAGCGGCATCAACATTTACATTTACATTTAGTCATTTAGCAGACGCTTTTATCCAAAGCGACTTACAAATGAGAGTAGTAGAATCAATTAAATCAACATGAGAACAACAGTATGTAAGTGCTGAGTGAAGTCACAGTTATGTCAGTAAAGTGCTCATAGCGAATTTATTTTTTTATTTTTTTTTTTTTTTAAATAAATAAATACACAGATAGGAGAAGAATATTAGTCAAGGTAAGTGCTACTACTACTGGGTCAAGTGCTGACGAAAAAGATACGTCTTTAGCATTTTTTTGAAAATGGCTAGAGACTCGGCTGCTCGGATAGAGCGTGGTAGGTCATTCCACCAGCCAGGAACAGTCCCGGAGAAGGTCCGTGAGAGTGATTTTGTGCCCCTATGTGATGGCACCACAAGGCGCCGTTCACTTGCAGAACGCAGGTTTCTGGAGGGCGCGTAAGTCTGAAGTAGTGAGTTAAGGTATAGCGGTGCAGAGCCAGCTGTAGTTCTGTAAGCAAACATCAGAGCCTTGAATTGGATGCGAGCAGCTACTGGCAGCCAGTGCAGACTGATGAATCAAAAATGAGGATTCATTCAAATTAGAGATTCTACCACATTCAAGATTCCCAGACAGGAAAACACATCACATATTTAAGATCAAGATTCAAGATCATGACATCATTCTTTAGAGTTTATGAGTTCTTGAGGTCAATGCTGAGCACCAGAAATGTTCATCTGAGAGAGAAAAGACTGTAAAGAATCAGTAAGATCCCACTGACCTGATGCTAAAAGTTAAGTCCTTTTCTAAATGGATAATCCCAAAAACCATAGGCTTGATAACAAGAGGACAGGTCACAAATCCCCATGGATCCTGGGGTCCCACGTTTGCCTGGGGTGCATGGAGAGCCAGGTTTTCCTGGTGGACCAGGATATCCCTCACCGTCATCCCCACGTGGACCCTGCAAACCTGTGGAAGAGAAAGTTACTTTAGACGTGCTTACAAAGACAAAATAAATAAATGGGAGCGATCGTTATCATGCATGAGTATGATATTGACATTTGTTTTCTTTATCTTATCTAATCGTTCGCCACCATGGGAATTTTTAATATAATTTTTTAGTCACAAACAGTAATTTAAAAAAAATAAATAATAATTATATATAAAAAAAATTCCAAGACCTTTATTCAGTTTTTGTTCATTTCCCTGATTTTTCCAGGTCTAGAAACCACACTTTTAAAATTCCTTCACCTATATCAAGTTTTCCAAGATCGTTCATAGCCTTTTAACTGACAGTGCCCCACTTTTTTTTAACCACATATTATAGTAATCACCATAAATTAGGTATCATTCAAAAACATTCAAAATTCGTCCTGTGAAAGCCATTTCTAAATTGGACATTGCATTACCATGGAAACGGTACTTTAATCATTTTAGCAACTCAATTTTTGTGATATCAACTTCAAATTTTGAACACAACTTGGTTAGACATATGGCTTTGATTTTCTAGCAATTTTAGAATCAAGATTATAAGGTAAAATTATCAAATAAAATTTGTATCAAATAAAATATTTAGTTCAGTACATTTGCTTTTCAGTAAACTTCTATAACTTAATAGTATCTTTTTAAGGGCTTTCACTTCTGCAATAATCTGCTGATTATCTTCTTTCAAAAGAGACCAAACTTAGGTCTGTATTCCAAGTCATTCATGAATTACAATCATTTAAGTTCATATCTATGCTAAAAGGGTTTGGCAGTTAAAGTTGTAAGTGCTTTCTAAGAAATGCTGTTGAAAGTGGAACTGAACTAACACCACAACCAACACACTTGTAGCCAATCAGCAGTAGGGGGCGTATCCACTCATAATGGGGGAGGAGAGAGAATGAACAAGAGAGGATTTAAAGAAAGACTGTAGAGAGATGGCTGAGAGACATTACAAAAGAAAAGGTCAGAATATCACTGGATAAAGAAGGTTATGATCAGGCAAGAATAACATTGGTTTATATGTTTCACAGAACCAAGATATGCTGTTGTTGCAATGTTAACTACAGTAACAGGCAGTGTTGGGGAAGCTACTCTGAAACTGTTGTTTGACAAGCTACTCATAAATTAAAGTAGTTAAACTACTGTCAAGCTACCCTTTTGAAAAAGTTGTTAGCTACACTACATGTAACTATCAAAAAGTAGCTAGCTACATTGAAACTACTTTGATTTTTTTTTTTTTTTTTAAATGACATAGCTTATTACAAATAACTGGATAACTGTTCATGAAGAATGTCTAAGCAAGATGTTTGTGTTACAGATCCCGTGTTTCCCTGGACTCTATTTCCCAAGATCCTTCTGTTCTCCACACCTGCACTCACTTCCCTCGTCAGCTCCTCATCGTCACTCATCACCTGCACCTGGACTCTATTGTCAGCACTCCCCATATATTGCACTCACTCCCTTCACTCCTGGTCTGTTCTCTGTTTGTGTTAGTGTTTGTATGGTGTTCTCTGCCTTCGTTTATATTAAAGTATTGAATGTATTGTGGAAATCCGTATCTGCCTCATCTCTACACCAGCAAACGTAACAGAAGAACGGACCTAAAACGACCGGATTTTCCACAGGGAAAAAAAAAAAGAAATAATGGAGACTTTCACCGGCTCCCTGGATCCAGCTCCTCCAACGCCTCTCACCCTGACAGCCGGCGATCGCCTTATCGGGCTCCTGCAGGTAGGTCGTTCGCTGGAGAGGTATGTGGAGGAGTTCGTTGAGCTCGCTTATTTGTCTGACTGGCCTGAAGCAGTTTTGATCTCCCTGTTTCTGGATGGACTAGATGATGACACCATCCGTTTTAGTGAACCCGATTATCGTTTCTCCTTAAGCGAAACCATAAATTCCATTTTATGGTTAAATGATTCCAAATTTATCGTGGATTGGGTTCAGGATGGGTGTCTGTCTCTAGTCCATCCAGAGACACGGTTGGCCGGGCCAGTCAGTCAACCTCCGGCTTCCTCTGCATACCTTTCCAGCGAACTCCCTGCCTGCCCCACACGGGACCCACAATCCTCAACTGGGTCCCGTAAGCGGAGGAGGAGGAAGCAAGCCGCTCCAGTGTCTCCAGAGCCCGCTCCAGTATCTCCAGAGCCTGCTCCAGTATCTCCAGAGCCCGCTCCAGTATCTCCAGAGCCCGCTCCAGTATCTCCAGAGCCCGCTCCAGTATCTCCAGAGCCCGCTCCAGTATCTCCAGAGCCCGCTCCAGTATCTCCAGAGCCAGCTCCAGTATCTCCAGAGCCAGCTCCAGTCCCCACAGAGCCAGCTCCAGTGCCTGTGGGGATTTTAATTGTATTTGAGGGGATGAAATGGCCCTTAACCCCAGTCTCCTCCGAGCCAAGTTCTCCAGTCTCCGCCGCCGAGCCAAGTTCTCCAGTCTCCGCCGCCGAGCCAAGTTCTCCAGTCTCCGCCGCCGAGCAAAGTTCTCCAGTCTCCGCCGCCGAGCAAAGTTCTCCAGTCTCCGCCGCCGAGCAAAGTTCTCCAGTCTCCGCCGCCGAGCAAAGTTCCCCAGTCTCCGTCGCCGAGCAAAGTTCTCCAGTCTCCGCCTACGAGCCCTCTGCTCCAGCCGCCGCCGCCGAGCCCTCTGCTCCAGCCGCCGCCGCCGAGCCTGCCGCTCCAGCCGCCCCAGCCGCCGCCGCCGAGCCTGCCGCTCCAGCCGCCGCCGCCGAGCCTGCCGCTCCAGCCGCCGCCGCCGAGCCTGCCGCTCCAGCCGCCGCCGCCGAGCCTGCCGCTCCAGCCGCCGCCGCCGAGCCTGCCGCTCCAGCCGCCGCCGCCGAGCCTGCCGCTCCAGCCGCCGCCGCCGAGCCTGCCGCTCCAGCCGCCGCCGCCGAGCCTGCCGCTCCAGCCGCCGCCGCCGAGCCTGCCGCTCCTGCCACCACCGAGCCCTTTGTTATGAACTTTGTAAGGACTGTGTTCCCTCCCTGCCTCCCTCTCCCGCCTCCCATGTGTTTCTTCACTGAACCTTCACCTCAAGCCCCCTCGCCCAGATCTCCACCTCGGACCTCTGGGCGATTACCTTCACCCCGGCTCCAACCTCCCTCTGCTCCACCGTTGTCCATCAGTCCTCCAGCTTCACCAGTATCCATCCTGCCTCCACTCACACCTTGTTCACTCGTCGGCCTGCCCTCCCCTCTGGACTACACTCCTCCGTCTCCGCTCCGTCACTCCGTCCCTCAGTTCCAGTTGGCCTCCTCACTCCCCCCGGTGTTCGTTTTGTTGGCTGTCCTCCTGCTTCCACTGCGGCCTTCTGGAGCCCCGGCAGCGCTTCGGTCGGCGGAGCCTACAGTTCGGCCATCACCCGCTGGTCCCTCACCGCCGCCTGGGCTCAACGCCTCGAAGGCTTCGGCCCCTGACCCTGCATGGCTGCCCTCGGCCCCTGACCCTGCATGGCTGCCCTCGGCCCCTGACCCTGCATGGCTGCCCTCGGCCCCTGACCCTGCATGGCTGCCCTCGGCCCCTGACCCGGCATGGCTGCCCTCGGCCCCTGACCCGGCATGGCTGCCCTCGGCCCCTGACCCGGCATGGCTGCCCTCGGCCCCTGACCCGGCATGGCTGCCCTCGGCCCCTGACCCGGCATGGCTGCCCTCGGCCCCTGACCCGCCATGGCTGCCCACGGCCCCTGACCCGCCATGGCTGCCCACGGCCCCTGACCCGCCATGGCTGCCCACGGCTCCTGACCCGCCATGGCTGCCCACGGCTCCTGACCCGCCATGGCTGCCCACGGCTCCTGACCCGCCATGGCTGCCCACTGCTCCTGACCCGCCATGGCTGCCCACGGCTCCTGACCCGCCATGGCTGCCCACGGCTCCTGACCCGCCATGGCTGCCCACGGCTCCTGACCCGCCATGGCTGCCCACGGCTCCTGACCCGCCATGGCTGCCCACTGCTCCTGACCCGCCATGGCTTTTGAGCCTGCCCTGGAGACCTCCACTCCAGTCTACTCCTCCCCCTGCTCCGGTTTGAGGTCTCCAGGGCGCCCGCCCCCCTCCCGGTTGTTACATCTACGGCGCGAGGACGCGCCTACCGGGAGGGGGAAGTACTGTTACAGATCCCGTGTTTCCCTGGACTCTATTTCCCAAGATCCTTCTGTTCTCCACACCTGCACTCACTTCCCTCGTCAGCTCCTCATCGTCACTCATCACCTGCACCTGGACTCTATTGTCAGCACTCCCCATATATTGCACTCACTCCCTTCACTCCTGGTCCGTTCTCTGTTTGTGTTAGTGTTTGTATGGTGTTCTCTGCCTTCGTTTATATTAAAGTATTGAATGTATTGTGGAAATCCGTATCTGCCTCATCTCTACACCAGCAAACGTAACAGTTTGGGGTTTAAAACAAAGCAATTCACTACAATTATGATTTCAAAGTGTACTGTTTTATTTTGTAAACTATATCAAAAGATAAAATACTCAAATGTAGCCTATATCTCACACTGACTCTCTTTGCATGCTTATTCAGAATTTTAATATAAGTTTTGTTTTTCATGCTATGAGAGGACCGACCACCAATTGCACTCTGCAGTTTCAGAAGTGATTTCTACATATAAATGCAGGATTCATGCTCAAAATTGCTACCATAAATACCACAAAAATATGCAAGAATAAGAATAAGAATAAGAAATGTAAATGCAGACTAGAAAAATATTAGAATTATTGTATCAATATTTTTGAAATTCTGTTCCAATTATTTGTAAAATTACTTAATATTAAATTTCTCACTATACATTGCTATTCTTATTACTGTGGAGCCGTTGTTTACACATTACATCTGGACTTTACTATAGCACCCTCACTTATTTCAGAGGCACCCTCAATGATTTGATTCTGGAACCGGAACTGCACTTAAACCGAACTGTAACTTAAATTCGATACACAGAAAAATGCAGGTCTAATGCTGCATTCACGCCACCTCATATTTACCGAAATCTTGAGATGACAACACGTGACGTTGACTAGGAATTATGCGTTTCTATGGTATCACTATCAACAAAATGAATCTACAGCGGTCAGGTGGTATAACAGCCACGTGGTACATGGGAGCTTTCAGAAAACTCCCAGCTTACAAGCTGTAATTACGAGCTCTACAATCATCAATCGCCGTTTGTAATCTTCCTATGAAGAGACTGTCGGATCAACGTTCTGCTACATTTCTCTCAGATAAGGTAAATGCTTAACACAATCAGCATAACTGTGATTGTGCATTGTTATTTTGGAGTAACGGTCGTGCGAGAGATGGGTAGATCAGATAGAGTTTGAAAGCTGCTTGCCGTCGCTTCTCTATCGTCATCGTGTTATACCCGCCATTAGCGAGCAAGGTGGATAAGCCAGTCTGTGATTGGTTCCTGCAAAAGTGTAACAGCGCAGCAGAAATGAATGCACGGGTTTCCAGACTGAGTTGCTGAGTGAAATCAATGACACAAAATGATAACTGCAAATCCATGTTTCTCTGCTGGAGTCCAGCTGTTTCTGTGAATTGCAGTGATCCATTTGCTTTTTTTTTCTGTAGCTCTCAGCAGTCTTTAAATATATACCTCAGATTTTGTGTCAAAGCTATTTGTAACGTCAGTCACAAAGCTCTTTCCCGTTTTGGATGTGCTTTGTGTGTTTTTCGCAGCATTCACGCTGAAAACCAATGCTGCCGCTCAAGTCTTTTTGCCACTCAGTGGGCGTGACCGCAGTCGTAACGGTTGACGATGACGTCACGTGCACCAGAGTCCTGCACGGGTCCATTTTTGGAGACCCGCCCCCGCCCGTACCCGCAAAATTCAGCACCAGATCCGACCCGTCACCCGTGATAATATCAAAATTAAATCCGCACCCGCCCAGACCCGTTAATATTTGGCCCGTTACCCGACCCGTGCCCGCGATAAATCACACACACTAAAATCATTCCAGTTAAAGTGCTTTATTTTTTATCTCGCACCTCTCTCAACATCACAACATGGGCTAATGAAACATCCTAAACTGCGATTTGTTTTGCGCCATTCAAGTAGCCTACCATCGGCACCTATGGAACCTGATAACTATACGCAAATAGACCTATTAATGAAAAAAAAGAACAAGAAAAAAATACAACCTGAGCCTGTCACTCACAAACAATAGCCTACAGGCCTATGCCTATGCATTTACATTTCCTTAAGGTTACTGTGCAGGAAAAGGATATCGTCCACAGTCCCAGGTTTAAGTTGCGTTCTCCGCTCTTGAATTACAAATCCAGCTGTGGAGAAGTCTCTCTCACTCGCAGCGCTCGATGCTGGGATGGAGAGAACATTCCGCGCAATCATCGCCAGGTTGGGAAATGTTTTCGCATGCTCCTTCCACCACAGCAAAACATCGAAAGGATCTCCCTTGGGTGACTTGAACTAGATGTATGCAGAGACCTCGTCCTCGGGCAGCACAGTGTCATCGCTGGAGTCCTCTACGTCTGACAAACAATCAACTGTTGAAACCAAACGAACTCTCTTTGCAGCTGGGGCCGCTGACATGCTGCGGCCTGATAGCAGATCTTCGCGTTTCTCCTCGAGTTCTATTTAAAAGAAATAGACACATGGATGTATATATTTCACTAAATTATTAATTTGCCCATTAACAATAATCGTTAATTATTAAAGACAAGCAATGGTGGAGGAAGTACTGAATCTCAATAGGCTACTTAAGTAAAAATAACCAGAGACATTTACTTTAGACATAGGCCTATTTAGTTTAGTAATAAGTATCATAATGAAAAAGTACCTTAATGTAAAAGTATTTTAAATGTACTTTAAGTATTATACTTGCATTACAATTTATTGTCTTAATGTCTATATTCTAATTAGGGCTGTAAAACCGAAATCGCAACACACCCCTATTTGAAGTTAACATTATAGCCTAAATAGAAATAGAAATCACAAAGCCTTTTCTTTAAAGTTAATTTCGTTTTGTATTAATTGTATCTTAATTTTAATTAATATTTCATCAACCAATTGCCTGGATTTAATAAATAAGTAGTAAATATAGCAGACAATAGATGATCACGACACGGAGGCGCCTGGGAGAACGTGGAGATTTTTTTAAATTCCTGTTTTGGCAGGTGGAAAAAATGATCAGAAAATTTTATTTATTTATTTATTTATTTTTTCAAACAAGTATTTGTACTTCGTTAAATTCCACCACTGAAGACAAGTAGCATATATTAGTTTGTGATTTAATAGCTTACCTTTCACAAGACGCCGTGCTTCGCTATGAACTCCCATAATTTCACCATGGTCTGCCAGCAGCTTCAGGCTTTTCAACTTTGGATGCAAGAACATTGCTAGCTTGTGCAAGAGATGCAGCTCAAATTTCTCAGTTAAAATTTTGAGGCATTTTTCTTTAAGCGATGACAATGTCAGACTGTCGGTAGAAGACGGTTGAAGGTGACGTCTGAGGCGCTCCAACCACACAGCTGTCAAGTGAATGGTCGGAGTTTTGGATGCTTCTAGGGCTTTGGTGGCTTCTTTGAATCGTGCCAAAAAATTCACAATGTCATGCAAAGTCTCCTTGCTCATGCAGTTTAAACGGTGTTCTTCATCACGTTCCTCCAGAAGAGCACGGATGGCCTCGTACTGGCTGCTAATGGAGTCCAGCATCGTGTGAAGCGAGTTCCATCGCATCTCCACGGATGCTTTCAGTGTTTTTTGCAGACGATTCTGGAGATGTGACTGCTTAAAGTAAGTCACAAGTGACTTAGCGGACTCAATGACACCAGATACCTCTTCGCCAAACAAATCGTCCTCAGCAGGTTTCCCAAGTGTGGTATGCAATACTGTGTTCAGGATATGTGTTGCGCAACTCAATCTCGTGGCTGTGCGGAGGGCAGCAACAATGTTTGCACCTCTGTCAGTTACGTACACTAGTTTGGGAAAGAACTCATCCAGTCCAAATTTGCGGAGTGCTTGGACGATGGCTGGCCCGAGGTTGTCAGCTGTTTTACGTAAATTGCTGTCCCATTCAGCTGTGCAGAGCACTCGCTCCTGCAGTTCCCAATTGCTTTTAATATAATGTATTGTCACACAGAGATATCCAATTTTTCGGAAATCATCCGTCCACAAATCCAGCGTCACAGCCCCGTTGCTCTCGGTCAATTGTTCCCTCAGCTCCGGAATTATGTCTTGTCTTTTATCCTCGGCATATTTAGTGATCCTACGGGAGACAGTAGTTGGATCGGGCAGAAGCTGACGCGCGTCCACAAGGCCAGCTCGTGCCCCAGTGTCAATTAAGCCCTGTGCCAGTTTCAAAAATCCATCGCCGCACACAGTCTCAAATGATCTAATGTCTCGGCGCACAAATTGCACAGCCAATTGCGTTATCGCCTCCTTGTCTTCCCCTCTTGGAGGTTTGTAGCCTTTGGCAAAGTACCTGTCAATTGTTGCACTGGCAAACCCTGCTGTGCTCCTGCAAGTCTCTACATGCTTCCTAAGAGAAGACGTGCCCAGCTTCCGGCTATCAAATGCCAAAACTTTATGGCAAGTTTTGCAAGCCGCAAAGCCGCTTATGATGTTATTTTCCTGATCTCGTATTACACCACACTTTCTCCACACATCCGATTTTGCCTTTAAAGACTCGTTCTCAACAATTTTATATACTCCACTTGCCAACTTTACTTTTACTTCATCCATAGCTAGCCTACTCCTGCAACGCTCGCTCCAACTAGGCTAAAGCATCAACAAAAGTCGCACTGTCGCAGTGGTGGTGACGTGATGGGTCAAATGTCATATCGTTGTTGCGTATGTGTAATGGTAATTTAGACATATAAATATTGCGCATTTTTTTCATCCGCGCTACTACCCGCCCGCAAGGAGTTAATTATCCGCCCGCATCCCCGCCTGTGAATTTTAGGAATATCACAATCCACCCGTTTTAGCCACTTTTATGCGGGTACCCGCGGGTACCCGACCCGTTGCAGGACTCTGACGTGCACACCCTCTATTGCTGGGGATTCTGGCGATGCGCACACATCCAGCACTCCACCCCTAGACCACCAGTGACACACAGTGACACGCCTGTGAATAGTAATAATGTTGAACGTACCTCACGGGATCACTGAAAAAGTAGTCTCGTTACGAGACCTCTCCTGCCTGCAACGTCGTGAATTTAAGACACAGGGTGGGCAAATTGGTGACTATGCATCCGACATCACATACGCCAATGTATGGAAGATATGACAGTGGAAGAGCTTAAGAGGTTCCTGCAGTCACACCTAGGGGACAAAAGCAGCACAGAGTTATTTCAGGAACTAAAGTGTGCAAAACAGATGGAGACCGAAACCCCTCAACAGTTCCTGTAAAAGGTAATAGGCCTTAAGCAGAAAATACTTTTTTCTATCAAACAGTCTAACACGAATGTGCGGTACAGCCCAGCCACAATCCAAGATGTGTTTCTCCATACCATATATCAGGGCCTGGGGCACAAGTATAAAGACGTCAGGAGTGAGCTTAAAGGATTAGTCCACTTTTAAATAAACTTTTCCTGATAATTTACTCACCCCCATGTCATCCAAGATGTCCATGTCTTTCTTTCTTCAGTCAAAAAGAAATTAAAGTTTTTGATGAAAACATTCCAGGACTTCAATGGGCACCAAACAGTTGAAGGTCAAAATTAGTTTTACTGCAGCTTCAAATTGTTCTACACGATCCCAGACGAGAAATAAGGGTCTTATCTAGAGAAACAATCACTCATTTTCTAAAAAAATGTTTATATAAATTTTATATTAAATCTCTAAAAAAATTTTTTATACATTTTAACCAGAAATGCTCATCTTGATCGATGTGCAGTTGGAGCAGCTGGATATAGGTGAAGGACTTTTGGAATTCCAAAGCTCATACATTGCAGACCCTATCGGCAACCACTCTACATGCGACATTACCCTGCCTCGCAACACAATCCTAGGGTACGTCCACCTTGTTGAGACGGTGTTGGAAGCAGACAGGTCTAAGGAAACAACGGCCAGTTGGAAGGTTCATGGTGCGTCTGTGGCAGTGATGGAGGAAAGCTCAACCTTGTGGCACCCACCTGTCAGTCTCAGCTAAGTCCCCTTACTCTGCCCCTGTAGTCTGTTTTCGAAAAAAGGATGGCTCACTGCGTTTATGTGTGGATTATCGGATTATCGGACAGACACAATTTGCCAAGAATTCAAGACCTGATTGACACCCTGGGAGGGTATTCTTGGTTTACCGTCCTCGACCAGGGAAAAGCTTACCACCAGGGCTTCATAGCCGAGGGTTTGAGACACATGACCACCTTTATCACTCCGTGGGGGCTATATGAGTGGGTGAGAATTCCATTCGGCCTGTCCAATGCACCTGTGGCATTCCAGATCCTGGATGATCTCAGGGTTGAGTGCTGTGCCCCAAATCTTGATGATGTGTTGTGTTATGCCCGGTCATTTGAGGAACATGTAGGAGTGATCCGAAAAGTTCTTCAAACTCTTAGGTGCCACAGAGTAAAACTTAGGCCTGAGAAGTGTGAACTCTTCCGCCAGGAAATCCGGTATGTGGGTTGCTTAGTGTCGGCCAAAGGAGTGAGAATAGACCCTCACGATCTTGACGCAGTGATAGCACTCAAGAGACAGACCTCACACAGTGGGAGAGGTGCGAAGACTCCTTGGATATTATCGCCCACTCATACAAGGTTTTTCACGTGTGGCCAAACCAATCTATGAATTACTCCAGACTCAGCCAGGGGCAGCAATCCCCAGATGTCCTCCCGAACGACAGTGAAATGGACCATTGAGCACCAGAAAACACTCAACCTGCTGATTGACATGCTGGTAAATCCACCGGTCTTGGCTTACCCGGATTTCAACCTCCCATTCGTGCTACATACTGATGCATCAGAAAAGGGCCTCGGGGCTATCCTTTATCAGCACCAGGATGGAGGGTTGCGGGTCATCGCGTGTGGCTCCAGGACCCTTTCTCCAGCTGAAAAGAACTACCGACTGCATAGTGGGAAGATGGAGATTCTTGTATTAAAGTGGGCGGTATGCGAGAAGTTTAGGGATTATTGTTTTACGCCCCTCACTTTACCATTTAAACTGATAATAATCTCTTGACCTGTGTTATGAGCACTGCAAAACTGAATGCAGTGGGCCATCGTTGGGTGTGAGAACTGTCAGATTTTCGCTTTGATATCAAACATCGACCTGGTAAAGTGAACATCGATGCTGACACGCTATCACGCCTTCCTCTTGATATGGAGAAATATGTTGCAGAGTGCATGGAGGACCTGTCACCAGAGGTGATACGAGCAGTCTGGGATGGGAGTCATGCCGCCAGGAAGAAGGATGTGGCTTGGATTGCAGCACTCAGTATGGCCCATTCAGAAATAGACCAATTCTCCTCTGCCCCCTTGTTGCTGCCTGTAAGCAAGGTTGAAATTTCCAAAGCTCAAAGGGATGATCCAGCGATCTGTAGGATAATGGAGATGAAAGAGACAGATGAGGTGCCAGATGAAGACATTAGGAGAAGGGTGATAGGTCCAGCCAGGAAAGTCTTAAGAGAGTGGAGCAAGCTGACTTTGAAAGATGGATGTCTGTATAGGCACGTAGCTGGAAGGAAACGGCTTGTTCTGCCAACTAAGTATAGACAACTTGCTCTGGAGCAACTGCATGATAGGATGGGACATGTAGGCCAAGAAAGAGTAATCCACTTAATGAGGGAGAGGTTCTATTGGCTGCATATGAAGAGAGAAGTAGAGGAGTGCATCACCAAAAGGTGCCCATGCACCAAACCAAAAAAAAACAGCACCGAGCACCCATGGGTATAACTTCCACCCAGTATAACTTCCAGCTCACCATTGGAACTTGTCTGCATCGATTATCTGCACCTGGAGCAGAGTCAGGGAGGATATGAGTATATACTAGTCGTCGTTGATCATTTCACTCAATTCGCTCAAGCTTATCCTACGAGAAACAAGTCCGGACAGACAGCGGCTGAGCGGTTGTTTAACGACTACATCCCTCGCTTTGGCTACCCAGGAAAGCTACATCATGACCAAGGCAGAGAGTTCGAGAATGAGCTTTTCCTAAATTTCCGACAACTGGCTGGAGTGTGTCTCTCAAGAACATCCCCATATCACCCCCAGGGGAACCCAACTGAGATATTTAACTGGACTATCCTGCAGATGCTCCGAACAATGGCTGAGAAAGAAAAAGCAAAGAGGAAAGATCATCTGCCCCAGATTGTACATGCCTACAATTGTACCCGTCATGAGTCAACTGGGTATTCCCCATTCTACCTGGTGTATGGGAGACCTTTTCTCCCTATTGACTTGATATTTGGGCTGGTTGAAGAAGACAAGGGGCAAACGCCCAGAGGATTTGCTGAACAGTGGGCTAGAAGAATGGGTGAGGCATACCAAATAGCAAGCAAGAACAGTAAGCAGGCCAGTGCACGAGGCAAAGCCCAGTATGACCTTAAGGTCAGAGGTGTAGTGCTTAGACCTGGAGACAGGGTATTAGTCAGAAATCTCAGTGAGCGTGGAGGTCCAGGGTGTAATGACTGAGGCAAATCAGACACAATTATTGGTTAGCTAACCAATAGTTTTAAGCTCACTCTGGAGTCTGATAAATTTTAATGTAGCTACGTCCAGTTAATCTGATTAACGGATTTGCATATTCATAATTAATCATAATTAATAATCATAATGAGTTATGAATAATTATTAATATTTCCCCTTTGAGTTAATTTTCGCTACAAGGGAAACTCAGACCATACTGGGAGAAAAGCATCTATGTGGTCGAAGAGCAAGTGACTGACAACCCAGTGTATAAGGTGAGCCCTGAGAATGGAAGTAAGAAGGGAACACGCATTCTACATCGAAACCTGCTGTTGTTGGTAAATGACTTTGTAGTATATTTCAAGGGGATCTGCCAATATCCCTTTGTTTAAGTCCAGTGTCGAATAAAATCGAGCCGTACCAAGTCGGTCAAGCAATTCGTCCACCCGTGGCATTGGATATGCGTCGAATTTCGACACAGCATTCACCTTGCGGTAATCCACACAGAACCGTGGGCTCGCCCAGTTACTGCTGGATTCTTCTTTTACCCCCATTTCAAGCATTGCCCCTAATTTTGCCTGAACTACCTTTTTCTTGTGTTCAGGCAATCTATATGGCCGGCTGCGAATCACCACGCCCGGCTCTGTCTCGATGTGGTGCTGAATGAGGTTCGTACAACCAAGTAGGGGAGAAAACACATCAGCAAACTCTGCTTGTAATTTAGTCAAATCAGTGAGCTGGAAGGGTGAGAGGTGATCTCCCCCCGGGGGCAGGGCGAGGGATTGTTTTTTGACATTCGCCTCTGGCCCGAGATTATCCTCTCCGCTAATCACCGTCACCAACAAACCCTGTGGAGGCTTGCGGGACCTCTCGCACCACAAATAACAGGGGTTCTAACCACTTATCCCAATTTTTGGCATCCTCTTGAACGAATTTACAAATCATGGATTTAAGCGTGCGGTTAAAACGTTCGACCAGCCCGTCCAATAATGCATAAAGTTCGCGTAACGTGCGTGACATAAACGCTGTGCCTTGATCAGTGAGGATTTCTTTCAGAATCCATATTCGGGAGATTAGACTAAACAGTGCGTCTGCAACACTCTTAGCGGAAATGTTGCGGAGAGCCACTGCTTCGGGGTATCGCGTTGCATAATCCACAATTACTAATGCAAAGCGATGCCCTCTCGCTGATTGCTCTAATGGCCCGATGAGGTCCATACCAATTCTTTCAAAGGGGACCTGCATTAATGGGAGAGGCGCAAAGGCGCTTTTGGAGTGGCTGGTGGATTTACAAGATGCGCACCACCTGCGCACGTTCTTGTGAATGCCCGGCCAAAAGAATTGGGTCATGAGGCGATTTAGTGTTGCTGTTTGTCCCAAATGCCCAGCCATTGGATTAGAATGAGCCACTTGGAAAAGCATTTCCCTGCAGCTCTTTGGAACTAACAATTGGGTTGTATCTTCCTTTGTCTGAGTGTCTTGAGTCACTCGATACAGCCTATCCTTTATGATCGCAAAATATTTATAAGAAAGTGGACGTCCAGGCTGGAGAGGCTGACTGTCGATGGTACTGACCTTTTCAAATGTATGTTTTAGCGTGTCATCCTGAGACTGCTCCAGAGGAAAATCATTGCGATCCAAAAGAATAAGTCTTCCGATTTCGCTCTGTTCCTCTAAAGCTGTACTTCCTGTCCCCAGTCAGTCTCTCCCACCTGCACTCGTGCATCCTTATCCAGCATCTTTTCCCCCCAAGAGGCATCCGAGCATAAACACCCCAATAATTTATTAAATGCTGGCCAATTCGTTCCCAGAATTATCGGATGCCGGAGGTGCAGATTAACCGCCACCTCAACGCTATGCTTTTGACCCCTGAATTGAATAATGACTGGCACTATAGGATATTTCACCACAAACCCGTGCACACACCGCACCCTAACCATGCAGCTTGTATCCAATGCCCCGGGGGAGAGGGACAGGTCTAGAGAGAGAGGGGAAGAGAGGGAGAGAGAGAGAGGTAGATGGTTGTATCTTGTACCATGTGGTCCTCCGCCAGATGGATGGCTGAGTCCAGCTACGTGGGATGGTGGCACTGGACCCACTCGGCCGTTCTTTTCGGGAGTCGGGTGATGAACTGCTCCAGCACCACACGATCGACAGTCCACGTCGCTTCCCTCAGCTAATAGGCATTTGCGACACGAGTCCTGGAGCTGTTGGGCCATCACGAAGGGCCGGCCGCACTCGCCCAACTCCGGGGAGCGGAAACGCTGGCGATGTTTCTCTGGGGTCCGACCGACCCTCTGGATGATGGCCAAATTGTCAAGAGATCTGAAGCACCATTTCTGAAGAGTGCGGCAGAACAAGCATTTGATTTAATCTGGAAATAAAGCAAAATAACTGAGGAAAATGAGAATTAGTCCTCTAATGCCATGTTCATAATTTATCGCAGAAATTATAGCATTAATTCGATCTTAAACTGATTCATTTAAAGAAGTTATTACTCTATCACCTGCGTGGCGTCATTCACCAACGTGGTTGAATGACAAGTTTGCGACAATACGGTTTCGGGAAACAGTCGTGACTAGCTAGATGATTTGATCAACGATGATCCGTACTATGGTAGTTCAGCAGTGAGTTACATCGTTGTTCAGGAAAAGCACCCCAGGACTTTGACTGGATGCCTGGATATCGACTGGCTGCTGATTTAGTCCTCATCCTTATAGTGATGAAATGTGATTGGATGAATGGATTGTTGGGCTTGCATGTGATTGTATGTTATAGAGGGTATGCACGTGACGTCACCGTCGACCGTTATGACTGGTCACGCCCGCTAAGTGGCAAGAGACTGAGCGGCAGCATTGGCTTTCAGCATGAATTTCACGAAAAACACACAATACACATCCAAAACGGGAAAGAGCTTTGTGATTGACTGTACAAATAGCTTTGTCACAAAACCTGAGTATATTTAAAAACAGCCGAAAGCTACAGAAAAAATAAGCAAATGGATCACTGCAATTCACAGAAACAGCTGGACTCCAGGCAGAGAAACGTGGATTTGCAGTTATCATTTTGGATTGGATTTTGAGGTAAAATCATACCGTATATATTTTATTGTTATATATTGTGTTGACAACTCATCAATTACATATTTACCATCATATATTATGCATAATTGGGTGTTTTTAATGATATGACGATATATATAACAATGATATAAATGATTACTTGGACCTTATTAAACCTACCTATATTGTAGTTATATATAAAATATTCACAGGCAGATTTGCTTTATGTGTTTCAGGCACATATAAATGTCAGGAAACACGATTCCTGGCTGCATGTCAATATTCATGGATTAGGTTTATTTGACAAGTTGTAAGGAAAACTTTCGAGTCCAACCTTTAGTGTAATCGTTTGTTTTACTCCGTTTTCTCAGTTTTCCCTATTAAATCCAGTCATGCAGCAGGATCTTTTGCCACTCAGTACAGCTGAGAGAGCGCGCTTTCAACGGAAAAGTGACGTCGATGCATACCCTCTATTGGTTTGTTATGCTGCGTTCACGTCACCTTGTATTTACCGGAATAGCAGTCAGGTGGTACAGCAGCCACGCGGTACATCTGGGAGCTTTTAGAAAGCTAATAGCTAATTACGAGCTCTATGAGGACGTGAACACTTTTTACAAGCTAGAATCTCATAACTACAGGAATTATGAGGCCCCGTGAACGCACCTCTGGGCTCAAAGGACGCTGTCTGTAAATACACTGCTAAGTGTATTACTGCCCTCCACAGGTCAAAGTTTGAACTAATTTTTATATACTACTGAACTAGCATGTTGCATATAAAAATTAGTTCACTTAGCAGTGTCTACACTGCTGGAATTCTAATAGAGGAGAAGAAGAAGAGAGCTAGTTCAAGATGAGCACAAAATGAGCGATGGTTTCACTAGATAAGACCCTTATTTCTCATCTGGGATCGTGTTGAACAATTTTAAGCTGCAGTGAAACTAATTTTGACCTTCAACTGTTTGGTGCCCATTGAAGTCTACTATAAGGAGAAAAATCCTGGAATGTTTTCATCAAAAACTTTTCGACTGAAGAAAGAAAGACATGGACATATTGGATGGCGGTGAGTAAATTATCAGGAAATGTTTATTTAAATGTGGACTAATCCTTTAACAAAATTTCACAAAATCCGAAAAATGCTAACGTTACCTATCAGATTGTGCTACCTCCCATTGAAACAGTAGGTAACGTTAACAAAATCGGACAAAATCCGAAAAATGCTAACGTTACTTATCAGATTGTGCTTCCAGCGTTATATTAACGTGGTTTATGTCTTTATTAACATCTACACCTACCCCAACCCTAAACCTACCCTTATAATAATGCAAGTAAAGTAATTTTGTGTTTTTCATGACAACAATGATGTAATATTGATGTGTGCACATGCAGTAAGCTTTGGTAGAACAATCTGACGGGTAGGTTAGCTAGCTAGCTAACTCAGCACATCATTGCTTGGAAATAATGACGGTTCTTTGTTCATAATGGATATATTTGAATGTGAAATAATATGATTAAAGGCAAGATGGAGTTACGTTAGCCGTGCTAAAAATATAAACGGGAGAATGTTATCATTGCAAAGTGGTCAGGCTAACATATTTCGTTTATTCCACAAGACGTATGGATAAGCTGTTTGATTTATAATTATTAGGTTATTTTGAAAAATTTCACTTAACCTGCTGTGGATGAACAAAGCTGTTCCTCAATTTGTGTGTTTCCCATTTGAATGGTCAGTGTATGAGGTGGCTGCTGCTTGTGCTGAGAGCTTTAGCTTCAATTTTGATCATTATTTTCTAATCGGTTGCATATTATGTCGTGGATATATCCCTCCAATGCATACTGCAGTCCCTTTTGTCTTGCTCTATCAGATATTTCACCTGTTTGCCAAAAATTACTAATTATCTCCTTGAAAATGTCTGACACCAGTGCATACATACTGTAAATGACTTGCCAGGCTCGAAAGCTTGACAGGCATAGAGGGCGGGCTTAGCGAAGGGTCCATTGCTATAACTCATAAAATTAAATTATAATAATTTTCCTTTGGATCTATTGTGTTTTTCTGCATGAATAGGCTATGCAGCTTTCTTATTTGATAAGGTCTGGTGGATTCACATTTAAAACATTGCGATTAAAAAACTATGTGTAAAACATTGTTAATAAAAACAATGTGTAACAGATACTAATGTCTTATAAGAAAACAACCATAACAAAATAGATTATTTAGAATCATTTATTGGCATGAAAATCAGATCCAAACACACACAAAACACAATGTAGAGACTGAGTTCATACTCAAAATGAAAGTGTGATACACTGAAATGATAATATCATTAAGATTCTGGTCACTAATATTTTACTTCTCAGCATAGGCTACACCAGCAATTAACGGCAATATAAAATCATTAATTTGCCATACTTGGAGAACTCTTACAACAATATATTTTACACACAAAAAAATGACTCCTTACAGAATAAAATAAAATAGCGTAGAGATTTGATAGCTATATATTGCTGAAGAACCCAAAGATTAGGACTAGGGTTACACAATCAACATTATGTTGCAATGAACCTCTTTCACAGAAGTTTTTTTTTTTATTTTCTTTCTTTTTTTTTGGTTTTGATGTCATCAAAGCGATATTTGTGACGGAATAAATACATGTACATGAATTGGATAGTAATTATTATTAACAATAATTATTATTAAATGCCTTTTCTCAATTAAGTAAAATTGATGGAGCCCATTAGATATATACTATTCATTAATATATATTAAATGAGAAAAGGTCTTTAGACACTCTATTAATTACACTCTATAATGGTCAAACAACATGCATTGGTCAAACATTGCATCTTGGATTCTTTGTTTTTGTCTTTCTCTCTGTGATCCAATCTGTGTCCTCTTAACAACAAATTTTCGAACACAAACTTGTTAGCCACATGAATGATCAGTAATCAGTGTTGGGCTCCTGACTGATGCGCTTTTACTGCTTGGCTCTGAGAGCAATGTATTGATCTTCAAACATGGTAGACGCTTGGCCAAAAGTTTCAGAAAATGGCGTTGAAACTTCTTTCCCAAAAAGGTATAAAAGACAGGGCTGATGCAGCAGTACAGGTAGGCAAAGTTACGCGTTATGTACAGAGCGTAGTCGAGGGCTTCTGAGCATTTATTCGGGTCTCCAAAGGATATCTTGATGGCTTTTAACAGAATGACCACGTTGTAAGGTGTCCAGCAGATGAAGAAGGTGAAGACAATAACAAAGATGAGTTTGACCGCCTTGCACTTCTCTGCCATGCGTGTGGACATGATCCTTATGGTTATGCGGGAATAGCAGTACAGGAAAATAACTAGAGGCACTAGGAAGAAAAAGAGAAACTGCTGATAATAGCCGATCAGCTCCCACTTTGTGAGGGTAGACTGGATGTAACCAGTCATTTCGCACAGCCTAACATTTGAACCATCCATCACATCATAAAGAACTATATCCTTTATACTAGCCAATATACTGAGCACCCAGATGATGGCGGACGATGCAAACGCGTGTTTTTTCTTCCTGCTGTGGGCTGCACTGATGGCGTGGACCACCGCAAGGTAGCGGTCAAAAGTGAGGAGAGTGAGGAAGAGGATGGAGCTGTTGAAGCCGATGAAATAACAGCTTCCCACCAACTTGCAAAGGCCACTGCCAAAGATCCATTCTGACTTGTGGTAGACTGCCCAAAAGGGAAGGCTGAAGGCGAAGATCAGGTCCGAGATGACGAGGTTGAGCAAGAAGATGTTGGTGATCGTGGTGAGCTTCTCATATTTGTAGATGATGTACAGCACCAGTCCGTTCCCCACCAAGCTCAGCAAGAAGTTGGTGTAATAGAACGCTGGGAGAAATGCTGCACCAAACTGGATGACATTACTTTTCTCACATAAAGCAACCTCTTTGTCTACAACGTTAACTGGTGCCGTGTTATTGACTTCTTTTAAAAAGTCCTCCCATTTATCCTCATCCATTGGTGTCTGAGGTCAGATTCTGTTGTAATAAATTAAAACAACAGCAAACACAGAGTTAATAATTAATAATTTGTATTGAAGTTCATTCTGAGCATCAAATATTGGCTTGACTCACCCCTTCCAGGTAAATGAGTGTGTGAAACTCTCTGCAGCCGCGACAGAACTGATGCAAACACTTTGTGGCTTACCGAGAAAAACTCAGCACACATCCTGAACGAGGAACTGTCAAGAGCATTTAAACCAAGTCATCAGCATTACGCAAAACCTTTCACTATCGTTTTTTTTTATCAAATGTCATGGAAAACTATTTACATTTTTTGAGAGGCGGAAGTGACAGAGTAACAAGCAAAATGATTAAGAATTAAACAATTTAATTAAATATTTTAAAATATTTATTGTAATTTAGAGTTTGAAATGTCAGCTGCACAAATAAATTCTGTAAAAAAACAAACAAAACAAAAACATGACAAGGCTAAAATCCTACGTGCATTAAAAAAAGAATCATTTTTATGGTGTTACTTTTGTAATTTTTTGAAGCTCAATAGCCCCTGCCCCCAACGTATGGAAAAGAGCGGCATCAAAAATGAGGATTCATTCAAATTAGAGATTTTACCACATTCAAGATTCTCAGACAGGAAAACACATCACATATTTAAGATCAAGATTCAAGATCATGACATCATTCTTTAGAGGTTATGAGTTCTTGAGGTCAATGCTGAGCACCAGAAATGTTCATCTGAGAGAGAAAAGACTGTAAAGAATCAGTAAGATCCCACTGTCCTAATGCTAAAAGATAAGTCCTTTTCTAAATGGATCATCCCAAAAGCCACTTGATAACAAGAGGGCCAATATCACCTGTCAGAATAACATTTGAGCGGCATTTCCCTTTAATACTGTCACTTTATAATCAGAAAATCAACATCAAAACAGCTTCACATAATCCTCACCTTTCACCCCTTCAGGTCCCCTCCACCCTGGAGGTCCTGGGTAGCCTGGAGACCCCGCCATGCCAGGATACCCTGGGGGTCCAGATGGGCCCGTTGGGCCTGGGGGACCTGGATCGCCTGGTGGTCCTGGTTTGGTATCACAGTGCTGGCAACTTCTTTGGCCCATCACCTGCAGGACCTGTGGCAGCTGGCCTGTTGAAGGAACATAAACAGCCGTGGTTGTCAGCATGTGTGTTAGATCAAAATCTCAATAATAGGTATATTTGTAATTCCAGTCATCAGTTAAGAAACAGGCGCCTCAACCCCTGTGATGTGTGGCAGCAGCAGCGCGAGATCTCGGGAGAATGACCAAGCAGACACAGATCAAGTGTGGTACAAAGCATTCTCAGATTTATTCAGGAAGAAGGGTCATATTTATAGACATAGGTTAAACAACAATCTCCAGGATGGCTTGAGCATCCAATCATACAACTTACCATGTAAACCTTACCATGTATGGCATTTCACAAAATATAATAACAAATAAGAAATGTATGTGCGTAAATGTGTGTGTGTCTTCAACCTCTGGTTACGTGTGAGAGTGTCAGCAGGGCCGGCGATTGCTATAGGCGAACTAGGCGGTTGCCTAGGGCGACAAATATGTTGGGGGCGCGGGCGCCCTCTAGGGTCGCCGTTACGTTACGTTAGGCAAGTGCGCAGTTGATGAAGAAAATGAAGCGGTCTAATAAACCCTCCGGTGCACAGGGACGAAAACGGAGAAAGATAATAAGGAAAACCCAGTATAGAGGTAAATCTTCTCATTTCAGCCATTAAAGTGTTAAATGAAATAAATTTGTTTAGTATTGTGCATCATCACCTTGAACTAGCGGTTAAACGGATTGTTGTTGATCCGTGATCCGTTTGGATCAAGCCCCACGGTTCGGGACGCATGTGATTCACGAATCATTTGCAAGTTTCACCGCAATAGAGTGAACAGGTTATAATTTGAACGTGTTTTGTCTTGCTATTTTACACATTAAATAGATATAAAACCATTTCAGCGCTACAAGGCTCGCGCGCACAGAGAGCGCGAGAGAGGCGCGTTCCAGATAGCTCTTAAACTCTAAATTAATTTCTCTTTCGCGTCGTCAATGCACGCATTATGTCAGTCAAAATAATAAAATAATAAGGTATTCTCGAAAACACATTCGGTTATGTCTTAATTGAACGAGGTGAGAATTCGGAATCGGATGTGTATCTATCGGATGTGCGCGTGCATGGAGTCTTACTCTTAAAGTGACAGCAACCTAAAAATACCTGCGGTTGTCTGTCATGTAAATCAAACAACAAAACACAGCTTTAACAAAGATTAATCTATATTACATTACATTTACACAGTAAACAGTTTCATTTTATATTTAATTATTACATTTCTGTACACGAAAATTAATACTACAATTAGAACTCATATTTTATTTGTAACTTTATGTTGCATTTATCTATGCTTGTAATTGGTGTATAGTATTTGTCCCTTGGGGGTTGGGGGCTAGGGCAATCTCGCCTAGGGCAACCAAAGGGCTAGAGCCGGCCCTGAGTGTCAGTGTGTCCAAGGACTACTGCTTGTTGTTTTGTCTAGGTAGGCACATGAGCTGCACAATGGAAAAATCCCAAGACACAGAGAAAGTCAGAAAGTGAAGCCCAAGAAATAAAAAATATTTAACAATGTGTGACTGATATTTGGTACTAAACTAGGAGTAGCAATTTATTAAAAAAACAAACAAAACAATGAAATAGAAAAAAAAAAATAACAATAATAAAATGTTGAAATTTTAAATGTAACTTAAAATGTATTAATAATATAATTAAAAGATAATTAAAATAATTAAATTCCAGAAGTTTAAACAACAAACTTCTTCAGGGTTTATACTTTTTATCTTATGTAATCGTTCGCCACCATGGATTTTTAAAATAATTTTTTAGTCCCAAACAGTAATTTCCACTCAAAAAAAATAATATATATATATATATATATATATATATATATATATATATATATATATATATATATATATATATATATATATATATATATATATATTATTTTAGTGCTTGATATCACTAGAAAAATTTCCATGACCTTTATTTAGTTTTTGTTAATTTCCCGTATTTTTCCAGGTCTAGAAGTCACACTTTTAAAATTACCTATATCACCTATATCAAGAGTAGAGTTTCATACACCTTGTGTCAGAATGATGATTTATTACCCTAATTTATGGCTAAATTTATGACAGAAATGTTCTGTGTGTTGTCACTCAAGCTGACTGGACAGTGGATGTCAAAATGTTTTATGAGTGCTGTGAGCCTTGATTGGCAGGTCAGTGGTTGTCAGTGAGATATGGGCTGAGTTGGATTTATAGTAGGGATGTCCCGATCACGTTTTTTTGCCCTTGAGTCAGAGTCCGAGTCATTTGATTATGAGTATCTGCCGATACCGAGTCCCGATCCGATACTTCTATAATAGCCTACATAAAAAAGAATAAAGAAGAGCGAAAAAACAGATCCAGGAACAGTGCTTTTCAGGTTTTTCAGGTATCTAACAGTAATCATAAATTGTAATCAAATATAAAATATCACTGCATATTATCTTTACTGTATAAAATAAATAAAGATTAATCATTATTGAAGTTACAAAAACTATTCAGTAAAGAGCAGTGAGTGATTTCTTTGTTATTTGTTGTTTGATTTAACATTAAAAACAGGCAGCAGGAATAGTTGTTTTCCCTTTAAGACATGCACGATCTAGTTCATATACTCTTACACATGCGGCATGTGTATGCGCTGTCTTTCTCGACTAATATACGTTCACTTAAGACATAACCGACTATGTTTGCTAGGATACTCGCTAGGACGGGCATGTTGACATAAGTTTTGTATGAATGTGGCCGCCAAAGCGCAAGACTTGAAAGAGAATTCAGTATTTGCGCGCTGACTGGAATAAGCGTGTGCGCGCTACGGATGAGCGCACACAAATCTTCTCACAGCGCGTGCGAGTTTTCTTTCGCGTCTTGTTTTATAAGGTTTAAGTCAACAAGGCTTAAATGAGTTAATTTAAACACAGACAGCAACGTGTGCTGTTCAGGTCTCACCTGCGCTCGCGCGCTATCAACACCCGGGTGATGACGGCGTAAATGACTGGACATTAGAGCAGACGGCACTCGCAGTTAACAGTTTACAAAGAGTGACTGTTTTGTCCACGCTTTCTGATTATCGTTGTTGTAACGCTTTGACCACGTTGCTATTTTAAACAAACCATATTAACCAATAGATGCATCGTCATTCGAGATGGACCGCGGTGCAAGTGCGTACCGAACCGTAAGTGGAGAACCGTACGGTTAGATTTTTTTTACCGAGAACCGTTGCACCCCTAATACATATATATCCGAGTCCTGATCGGGAGGTAACGTCCGATTCTGATCGAGTCTGAAACCACGTGATCGGGCCCGATTTCCGATCACGTGATCGGATCTGGACATCCCTAATTTATAGTCCGATATATGAGTAAATTTATGGGGCTTATATCTTACCCCAGATTGGCATTTTTATGACATTTTGGTGAATCTGGGTATCTGGCTCCTTTTAGTCTGTTGGGAACTGATGGTGGCCATTTTTTTCCTTTGATTGTAGGGTGAAAGTCACCCTAGAAAATGTTACACCTCGGTGTTAAAATCAGTGCTGTTTGGTCAATGGGCTATATGTTATATGTTAAAATTACATGTCTGGGCATGTTCTTTTTAGAACAACTGTGTGTTCATGCGTGGGTGTGTGTTGGCACCATAGGGTGATCAGTAATACCAGAACTATAGATTAATGTTAGTTTCCTAAGACAAAGAATCAGAAATATTCATCAAGCCATAGAGTCCTCATTAACCACACACTCCAGAATAGGTGTTGTTTGGGAGATGTTCTTTCTGGAGCATCTGTATCTGTGTTTCCAAACTCACCGATAGGATATATGTTAAAAAGACAAAAGAATGAAAAACATTTATTTAACTCACAGAGTGAAGGTGATTCTGAGTCAACCCGGTGAGGCATCACAACTGTTTGTGTTAATAGTTTTACGACAGTTGCTTAGATGTCTTCATCACAACCTTTTTGGTGATTCGCTGGGCTCTCACACAAAAACATCTTATGCTGATTTAGTGTACATAACATTTTTCAATTCAATTTAATTCACATTTATTTGTATAGTGCTTTTCACAATATGCATTGTTTCAAAGCAGCTTCACAGGGAGTGCATGTCAACATTTCAATAATCTGGTATCAGAGTGTGCAAGTTGTGTAATTTCAGAAATGTATATACAAATCACCCAGTTAGCTAACAATCTATTAATTTAAACAATGTATTAAATTATGGCAGAAACAATGTGCTCATTGAAGCTATGAAAATATGTTAACAAATGATTAGGAAATATAGAAAAATTTAGCACTGGTGCAAGTTGATCCAGAGTTTGAGGGTCCTTGCAGGGGGTTGGGGTCATATCTCCACAGGGGTTGAGGCATCTGAAGTCTTATTCAGATCTTTACTTTTGATACATTTGAAATGTTTTAGTTTTAAAGGTGCCCTAGATTGTTTTTTTACAAGATGTAATATAAGTCCTAGGTGTCCCTTGAAAGTGTCTGTGAAGTTTCAGCTCAAAATACCCCATAGATTTTTTTTAATTAATTTTTTTAACTGCCTATTTTGGGGCATCATTAACTATGCACTGATTTTTTCAGCACGGCCCCTTTAAGAGATGCGCTTCCTCTGCCACACCAGCTGTCGACTATATTACAGCACATTTACAAAGTTCACACAGCTAATATAACCCTCAAATGGATCTTTACAAGATGTTCGTCATGCATGCTGTATGCATGCTTCGAATTATGTGAGTAAAGTATTTATTTAGATGGTTACGTTTGATTCTGTGTGAGTTTGAGGCTATATGCTCTGTGGCTAAAGCTAAAATTACACACTGTTGGAGAGATTTATAAAGAATGAAGTTGTGTTTATGCATTTTACAGACTGCAAGTGTTTAAAAATGAAAATAGCTACAGCTCTTGTCTACGTAAATACAGTAAGAAACGATGGTAACTTTAACCACATTTAACAGTACATTAGCAACATGCTAATGAAACATTTAGAAAGACAATTTACAAATATCACTAAAAATATCATGATAGCATGGACAGGGCTGGACTGGGACAAAAAATGGCCCTGGCATTTTTGCTCAGACCGGCCGGGAAATTCTAAAACGCTTAACGTGAAAAAACCACAATCGGTCGGACACCACCCACCAGAGTATTACAATTAATTGGTAGTTTTAAAAGTACACTTGGTAAGAGTAGGATTTCTAGACGGACAATGTGCTCCATGATATAAAAGCTAGTTAACCCTTAGAACGTGGATGTAGAATACTGATAATTCTATAAAGTTTTTTTTTTTTTTTTTCAATGAAACAGACAGCAGAAAAACTATAATTTACAATTACAAATATATTTTGTTTTAAAGAGCACAAACCCCTGTTTAAGTGTCAAACATTTACCTCTCATTGTTTAGATACTCCCCATTAAAAACAACGAAAAACAAAACTATACTACCAAATTACTCACAAAAAACGTCCTAATAAAATGATATTCATGTTATTCACTTGCCATAAACAACCAAGTGTTCATACCAGAGTAATAGGTACAAGAGCTACAAAACATAGCTAACTTTTTAGCTGAAAAGTGAGATCTAGTAGACCATCATCACGACTAACAGCTATAAATAGACACCTAGTCTCGTTGTGAAATAAAGACATCATCAGTAATATTACATTATAATAATAACTTTTTTTATTTTTTATTGAAAAATCAAATTGCATCATTTCAGGTTTTTCTATGAGAAGGGCCGTTACTGCATAAGTGAACTCTGATAGCTACAAGAGCACTGCTAACTACAAAAAACAGTGCAAAATAACTTTTGCTGTGCTATTTGACTTTAGCTGACTGAGTGACCAGTGCAGTAGGTGACAGTCTGACTTTATAATAACGACGACGATAATTATGTTGTCTTATAATATTCATTCATTTAAGCATCATCGTCGTCGTCGCATCGTGAGTCCCTCGCTGTTAATCATGTAACTACCCTGCTTACCGCTTCTATTATACTCTCCTGCTTACTCTGTCCCTCATTGGCTTCACTGTCAGACACCTTCTGCTCCTCTGCCTTACAGGTGTCTCCATGTTCTTCTATGTTCACCTGTTTTTGCACGTCAGGTACTGTAGGTTTGGAAACTGAAGCTACAGTAACCGCACTAAACATGCCAGTAATTTTTGCACGTTGAGGCATCAACCTCTAAATTTTTTAATTTTGTTCAACTTCTCCGCACCCCCCTTGCACTTGTGCTTTTGTTTCTCCATCCTCCTAATCCACGTTCTGGCGAAACAGAGGGGACGGGCTGGAGTCTGTTAAGACATGTAATTGGGCCAGCCCAGTGTCAGTATGGAAAATGAACCAATGGGCCGCTGTCCCTGCTTTATGGGCCGGTCGTTGGCCAATTTCATGTTTATTAAAAAAAATCATATCATATAGCGGCCCCGCCCTCAAGTGCGTCGGCCCACCGGGCAGTTTGAAACTCTATGTATGTCTTTTCCATGTACTGAACTCTTGTTATTCAACTATGCCGAGGTAAATTCAAATTCTGATTCGAGGGCACCTTTAATAGTTTGTGTGTGTACGTGTGAGCGTCTGTGTGTGTTGCAAAAGAACAGTAAAATAAGACACAATTTTAAATACATTTGTTTGCCACAAAAGCAAGACATGTTGTCTATTTTCTTTTAACTTTTACTTTATTTTATTCTTTAATTTCTTTTAAAACAGTCTGATGACCAGCATTTTTATTACTAATGTAGCGAAGTGGTTTCTTCACAAAGCAAAAACTAATCTATGTGTGATCTTTGTGAGGTCGGAACACAATAGTTTGTGTTGGGTGATCAAGCTTCATACTAAAAGAAAACGTCTCGGGTTACGAGTGTAACCCTTGTTCCCTGAGTAAGGGAACGAGACGCTACGTCGGATGACGTGATGGGAACCCTCTGTATTTTGTGTTCGTGAAGCACCTCTGTATCCAACCAATGAAAAGACGTGACGTCAGAGACGGGTGACGTCACGGATCAGGAAGCTATAAAGCACACCTGAACACAAAGCACGCCAGCTTCTGTAAAATGTCTGAAGCAAGCGCACCAGGTATGCAGGAGATACGGCCACGTGACGTAGCGTCTCGTTCCCTTACTCAGGGAACAAGGGTTACACTCGTAACCCGAGACGTTCCCTTTCGTGGGAACTATCAACGCTACGTCGGATGACGTGATGGGAATGCAATCCCAACTACGCCGTCTCTCCGAGTGCCTGGCTGCTATCTTGTAGCATCCTGGCCCCCGGAGTGATGTTAAGGTGAAGATTGTAAAATCTGATAAAGGTGTGCTGGGATGACCATCCAGCCGCACCACAAATGTCGTCCATAGAGACACCAGATAGGAGAGCTCTGAACGCGGCCATACCTCTCGTGGAGTGAGCCCGCACCATCAAAGGACACGGGCGCCCCACCGTCTCATACGCAAGTGAGATGGCCTCGACCACCCACTTGCTCATCTGCTGTTTAGATGCTGGGCACCCCTTCTTAGGGGACCCATAACATACAAACAATTGTTCTGTTTTTCTCCACGGCAGCTCTTTGAACATACGCATCTAATGCTCTTACAGGGCAAAGCAGATTCTTCCTTTCCTGATCCAAGTTTGCGAAAGTACAATGGGGCCTGGGACCCTCGTCGGACCTTTGGAACATAGCCCGGCCTGGTATGCAGAAAGGCTTTCACCATACCAGGTGAAAACTCAAGACAAGATGGAGCGACTGACAGCGCTTGTAAATCACCAATTCTCTTCAAAGAAGAGACGGCCAAGAGACAGATAGTTTTAAGTGTCAAGAACTTGTCTGACACCTCCTCTATTGGCTAGAAGGGAGCCTCAGCCAGCCCTTGGAGCACAATAGTGAGGTCCCAGGTCGGGGTCTTTGTGCACACCACAGGTCTCAACCTGAGTGCACCACGGAGGAAGCGTACTACTAGGGGGTCTCGACCCAGCGAGGAGCCCCCTACAGGGATATAATGAGCCAAAATAGCGGCCACATAAACTTTCAGCGTGGAAGGGGTTAAACTTTCCGAGAACTTTTCCTGAAGGAACTGAAGCACGTCAAAGACAGAAGAATGGACCGGGTCCAAATTATGCTGTTCACACCACACAGAGAACAATTTCCATTTATATAAGTACAACTTCCTCGTGGAGGGAGCTCTGGAGTGAAGGATGGTCTCCACAACCTCGGTTGAGAGACCAGTTCCTATGAGCCTTGCCCCCTCAGGGGCCAGGCCCACAGTTTCCACATTTCTGGGCGGGGATGGAGAATCATGCCGCCCGCTTGAGACAGGAGATCCTGCCTGAGAGGAAGCTCTAAGGGAGAGCCGTGAAGTAGAGACATTATGTCCGAAAACCATATTGTGGTCGGCCAGTAAGGGGCCACCAATATTAGGTCGACCTTCTCCTTGCGAACCTTCTCCAGAACTCCCGGGAGCATTGAGACTGGGGGGAACGCATACAGACGTAGCCTCAGCCACGTCTGTAGCATGGCATCCAGCCCTAGAGGTGACTCCTCTGTGGCAAAATAGATCGACTTGAGCTCGACCGAAAGTTTTCCATATCAACTCCACCACCTCGGTGTGGAGTTTCCATTCCCCCGGTCTCGCGCCCTGCCTCGACAGGGCGTCCGCTCCCACATTCAGCGAGAGGAGCTTTCCCCGGGACCAGAGGAGGATGCGACTGGCCAGCTTGAATAACAGGCGAGACCGCAAGCCCCCCTGATGGTTGATGTATGAGACCACCGCAGTGTTGTCTGTGCGGACCAACACATGGTGATCTCTCAGGTCTGGGAGGAAGTGTTTTAATGCAAGAAACACCGCCATCATCTCCAGCCGATGTATGTGCCAGAAGCGCTGATGGTCCTCCCAGAAACCCTGAGCCGAGCGACCACTCATGATCGCCCCCCAGCCCGTGAGGGAAGCATCTGTCGTAAGCATTACACGACGACCAGAAGTCCCCAGCACGGGTCCCTGGGATAGGAACCAAGGCTTCTTCCACATGACCAGAGCACAAAGGCATCAGCGCGTGACTTTGATCATGCGAAAAGGATTTCCCCTCGGGGAAAACCCCTTGGTCCTGAGCCACCACTGTAGGGGTCTCATGTGCAGAAGGCCAAAAGTAATAACGTTGGACGCAGCTGCCATCAGACCCACCAGTCTCTGAAACTGTTTTACAGTGAGTGACTGGCCTAACTTCACCCCTTTCACGGCCCCGAGAATGGAACTCACACGAGCAGGGGACAACTGCGCCTGCATCGTGGTGAAATCCCAGATTACACCTAAGTAGTTTGCAACCTGACTCGGGACCAGCACACTCTTTTTGGCGTTGAGCCTCAGCCCAAGCCTCTTCATGTGCGACAGAACAACATCTCGATTTTGAACTGCCAATTTTTCTGTTTGAGCTAATATCAACCAATCGTCGATATAGTTCAGCACGCAGATGCCCTGGAGTCTCAGCGGAGCCAGCGCTGCATCCACGCACTTCGTGAACGTGCGGGGTGAGCGGGATAGGCCGGACGGAAGAACCCTGTATTGGTAAGCTTCGCCCCCGAAAGCAAACCTGAGGAACTTCCTGTGAGAAGGATGGATGGATATGTGAGAATATGCGTCTTTCAGATCTATCGCTACAAACCAGTCCTCGGACCTGATCTGAGGGATGATCTGTCTGAGTGTAAGCATTTTGAACTTCAGCTTCTTTACGGATCGATTTAGCACACGTAAATCTATGATCGGACGAAACCCTCCATCCTTCTTCGGAACAATGAAGTAGCGGCTGTAAAAGCCGACATTTTGCTGGGAGGGGAAACCCTTTCTATAGCCCCTTTTTGCAAAAGCGTTGTTACTTCTTGCTCCATCACCAGAGACTGCTCTGGGGTTACCACCGTAGGAAGCACCCCATTGAACTTGGGCGGTCGTGAACCGAACTGAATTCTGTAGCCCTGTTCTATCATGAGCAGCACCCACTTCAAAACATTCGGGAGATTTTTCCACTCTTCCAAATATTCTACTAAGGGAACCAGTCTCTCGAGACTGGTCTCTGGTGTTTTTTGAGCACTTGGCTCGTCTATCTGACGCGGCGCACCGGCAGACAGACGAATCACGTGCTGGCCGACCCTCCTCGGAGGATCGGTGGAAACTGCTGTGCCCTGACTCACGCTTGGTGGCAGGGTTGACAGAACGGTCCCCTGAGGGCAACGAGGAGGACCCGATATCCGAATCCCCCCGGAGGGGGCTGCCCTCAAGAGATCCTGCACTATAAATGTCAGGACCTCTTCTTTGAAGCCTTCCAAGAGATAATGACGGTCCTCAGATCCGTCCTACCTCCGGACTTTAATTCCTCAGAATTTAATGTATTCAATATTTCATTTAATCCTCAAATTAAATGCAGCCAGTTCTTATATAAATATATATTTTTTTGAACAGACTGAATATATTTACAATACAAAAAAGAATTATAGCTCGTAATAATTTGCAAGGTATTTTAGGGAAAGAGAGCAAGGGAACTCCCGTCTACTCAGATCCCTTAATATATACATACACATACACACACACACATGCATAATTACGGACACGTGATATATGCGCAGCCTCGGCAAACGCAAGACCAGAGCCGTATTTTCATTCTTGCAGACTTAATCTACGCGCTGCCTCGGCAAAGCGAGATCCGAGCCATATATTCTTTAATGAAAACTCAATCCACGCGCTGCCTCGGCAAGCGCGAGATTCGAGCTTTGCAATAGACTTTTATTCCCTCGAGAATAAAGCCAACAGGAGTGGAGCTACAAAACTCCCGCTAGTGCATACTTTTCTTCGGGACATTTTTATGAATGAACACTGTCACTGTCAGTTGTGAGCTGACGTGCATGCTCCACTCCCAGCAAACAACACATAAATCGTGTGTATCCCAACTCGCTTTGTAGTGTAGCACAGGGGGAAAATCAAACTGCTGTTCACGATTGATTTGTTATAAACGTGTGATTTTGAAACACGATATGTGTGTGTGACTGTGAGGTGGCGATCCTCAGATCGATGTCACAATATCCACCTCCTCAGAGCTGGACATGTGAGTATCGGTGCCTCAACCCGGGGGAAGAAACCGCAGAGCGTGCTTCCACCTGGGAGACGGCGCTGAACCTGGCTGGTGAGGGCAGAGAAAAGGCGCGCCCGTCTCTAATCCCTCTGTCAGATCCATTTGTGAACCCCACGAACGGAGCCTCCGCCCTGCCTCAGCAGAAGCGGGACCCGATCCGCGGGGAACACTGGAGCAGTGTCCTGAGAGTGAGTTTTTACAGTGCACACAGACGGCTCCCTCGAGAGCTGCCTGTGCTCACTCCCATTTCACTGCTGTTTCTCGCCATAATACGTGTCTTTTTTATATATAAATATATGGACTGGTGTGAGATACTCTTGTCCTCAGACGAAGAGATCTTGACTTGTTTATATGTAATAAGACAAACAACACCAAATAAGACACACAAGATACAGAGAGCGCTTGCTGAAGACAACAGAAGCTGGCGTGCTTTGTGTTCAGGTGTGCTTTATAGCTTCCTGATCCGTGATGTCACCCGTCTCTGACGTCACGTCTTTTCATTGGTTGGATACAGAGGTGCTTCACGAACACAGAATACAGAGGGTTCCCATCACGTCATCCGACGTAGCGTCGATAGTTCCCACGAAAGGGAACTGTGAGTATGCTTAAACATGTAATTATACAATATTTTCAATAGGAATATTATGGTTTAATGTTGCTTTTAAGTTTAGTTTGTTTTTTACTATCAATTTTGTAACTTCAACATACAGCACAAAATTAAAGAGATGAGGTTAGAATATTTCAACTATTACCATCATCTTTGACCCCAAATAAACAGGTGTTTTTCTGTGTGTGTGTGTGTGTGTGTGTGTGTGTGTGTTGCAAAAGAACACATACACATTTACTTCAAAATTCTAAGTAAAATAAGACATAAGCGATTTTAATCATTTAAACATTTATACTGTACATATGTTTGCCATTAAAAGCAAAGCATGTTTAAACAAATGTGACGACCAGGGCGGGCGAGAGCCGTGAGGGAACGGCGCGAGGCCGGTGGGGCGAGTGTTAATGAGCTTCACCTGGGAGGCGCACCGGCCTTGAGTCCCTCACGGAGGAGCTCCGGGAGCATAAAAGGAGGAGCGACTACCGTGGAAGACGAGAGAGGACCAGGCCTGGACTTTATTTTATGTTTTATTATGTTTGTGTGGCATTACTTTCGTTTTGTTGTTTGTTTATTTTTAAATTAAAGTTACGTTGAATGTTCGCCGGTTCCCGCTTCCTTCTTCCCATATCTACTAACCTTGTTACATTGGTGCCGAAACCCGGGAGGAAGGAGGGACATGCTGTCGGAGAGCCCTCGCTGCTGAGGGGGATCGCGGTGCTGCGGAGTTCGGGCAGCGCGGGAGTGAAGACCGCGAGAGGCTGCCCGAGGCGGTGGTACTGGAGCCTAGTGAAAGGTGGGACGGAGAGCTTGAGGCCGTGCCCCTGGGACGAGGTCGGGTGGCTGCCGTCCAAGAGGGAGCGGAGGAGTCGCCGCCGTTCGCCGTGGGCCGGAGCCTGCTGCCGTCCGCCATAAAGGGGAGGAGCAGGGAACAGGGGACTCGCTGCCGGCTGCCCTCAGTCGGAGGAGCCATCGCCGGCCGCCAGGAGGCAGTCGAGGATCGGGCCGTCCACCGAGCGTCCAGTGCCACCGCATGGCACCGCAAAGAAGAGCCTCTCGGCAGGCTGAGGACCAAGCGGCAGTGTGTCGGGGAACCGGACCAAGAATTTTTTTTTCTTTTTCCTCTCTCCACTCTCTCGTCCTGTCGCTCCCCTTGCTTCCGTCTCCTTTCTCTCGTCTCTTCTGTCCTTACCCCCAGGTGCTGCGGCCGCCGAGACAGGCCCCGGGGGGGAGTAGAGCGCAGTCTCGGGAGTACCCCCCGGCCTGCGAGGGGCGATGGGGGTATGTGGCGACCAGGGCGGGCGAGAGCCGTGAGGGAACGGCGCGAGAAGATGGAAATAGCTGAAACATCCTAAGCTAATTTCTTTAATTTTGTGCTGGATGTTGAAGTTAAAAAAGTGTTAGTAAAAACAAGCAAACAAAACTTTAAAGCAACATGAAACCATAATATTCCTGTTGAAAATATTGTATAATTGAGAATATTGTATAATTACATCTTGAAGCATACTCTGTTTGAAAATGACTTCTATAGTATTTTCTTATAAAGATCTCAAAAAGATCACACCTAGATTAGTTTTCTTGAGCCTTGCATGTTTGCTTAAAACTTAATGATCAACATGATTCCCTTGTGGTTGTTAAACACCTTAGGTAAATCATTTTAAATGTATGGATGAACCTTTTTTTCTTTTGACAAAACTACATTTAAAAAAGTTTTCTAATTGATAATTAAAATTCAAAGGGTTTTTACCCGTGTGAGGAAACCACTCGGCTACTTTAGTAATAAAAATGACAGTCATCAGACTGTTTTTAAAAGAAATTAAAGAATAAAATAAAGTAAAAGTTTTGTTGTAACAAGGTTAGTAGATATGGGAAGAAGGAGGCGGGAACCGGCGAACATTCAACGTAACTTTAATTCAAAAATAAACAAACAACAAAACGAAAGTAATGCAGGCAGACCCTCGCGGACGTCTGCCGGCCACACAATCATAATAAAACATAAAATAAAGTCCAGGCCTGGTCCTCTCTCGTCCTCCACGGTAGTCGCTCCTCCTTTTATGCTCCCGGAGCTCCTCCGTGAGGGACTCAAGGCCGGTGCGCCTCCCAGGTGAAGCTCATTAACACTCGCGCCACCGGCCTCGCGCCGTTCCCTCACGGCTCTCGCCCGCCCTGGTCGCCACAAATGTTTTTATCTATTATCACCATCTTCTTTGACTCAAATAAAGCTACTATGTGCTTAAAATCTTTGTACGTTTGTGGTCTTCTGTCAGAGTTGTTAGAGAAACTATGCTGCAAACACATTAAGAACCATAAAGTTACATGCCCTTGTAAAGGCTGTATATAAAATTAAACAATCTTTAGCCACAAGTTTCATACACCCCATGAGGCCTTGCGTCAAACGTGGGAGCGTCTTCCGGTTCGAAGTAAACAAGCTGGACGTGACACTCATTCATTCAACAGTTGACAGTGATTCAAGATTTAACGATCCAAACTTGCGAACGTTTGTTTTTTACTTAAAGATTTACAATTGCGGCATCAATATTTGAACAATGTTTTACAATTAAAAAATGTTACAGTAATAGTAATGTATTAATTTATGTCAGGAGTGCACATCAATCATGCTAAATCTAACTGATATTTATATTGACATAAAAAGAAAACACAGACCAATTCAGTTAGGCCTGCTTCCATTTATTTGCGATCACAAGAATGCAAAAAACAATTCCATTTAAGGCTTTTAAATCTAAAGGCTTACACATTTAGAAATATATTGATAACATACCCTATGTTTACGTCACTTTTCTGAGACTTTCTATTGATTTCCCTATAAATTATGCGATGATTGATATCCGAGGATGTTTGCGCGATCTCTCCGCCTATCTATCCTGATCCTTTCAGCCAGAGCAACAGAGGGAGCTCATGAGAAGACAACAGGAGTTATGAGTTATACGAGTTAACCGGAGTGTGAATCTGTGCATTTGTCAGGAATCAACAGGCACAGGGAAGAGACAGATAAAACATTAAACCAAATAAATACACGATTATAATCACATAAGAACTGTCTTCATTCCTCAGTCTCTGATATTTTCCATAAGTGTATTATCGCAGTGGTTAACATAAGTAGCCTTTAGCATCGCATACAGTGGAAATGCGACTGGCTCTGGCACGCATGACACGTTAGGAGTCAATAACATCATAAGGCTTTGATGCTAGCATCAGTGACGGGAAGTACAGACAGCGGGTTGTTCATGTATTGCAGGGTCAGGATGCTCTAGTCATGCAGCAGCACTTTTGTGGAAGGTCAGTAAAGTAAAGAGCAATTAAGGGCATGAAAACTGTTTATTGTATTGTGATATTAATGTAGTAAACTGAGATGTTGTCCCTGAGCACCGTAACGACATCTCTCATAAAGATTTGAAACTTTACAAAGTAAACAATGATCCAAAAAACACTTAGCCTCTTCGCTAATTAGAACACAAAATACCATTGGTATGCTGCTTCCGCCACCTCGCCAGAAGTTGTACCCACGTTCTCTTTTACAGTAGCGCCCCGCGGAAACAGGTGGATATATGTTTGCCCAAAAGTACATTCAAGAGACCAATTTACTTGCTATAAAGAATACAGAAATCCTCTCTCCTGGACTATTGTGAAACTTTGTTGATTTGTAAATTATTTGTAAATTTTTGTATGTTTATACAGTTTGTAAAGACTACTCTTAGAACCTGGTCAAACATGTTCACAGGAGTTAATGAAAACACTATCAAATACATCATAAAGAAAATTAAATGACAGTTCTTCTACATGACACTGCTTAAGACTAAACAAATGACATTTCTTTTAGGTCATCTTCTGGTCTGTCTACGATGCAGGATCACAAGACACGAAGTCCCAACATGAAAAGTGATACTTGCTGTTTTTCTGTTATACAGCTATTACACTTCAGACTTTTCTAACTAATACACTTAAAGCTGTGCATTTCACGGCACAGTCATAGACACAGAGACAAACACAAAAGAACTGTAAGTAAATTAATTACAGTTGATAAGTAGTAGTTTTAAGTGAAAGGTGGGATGATTCATGCCCCTTTTTTTAATTCTGTCAACACCAATAATTTGACACCAGTGTTTTTTGGTGTCTGTCCTTTAGATCTGACCCAGAAAACAGACACTGTGTTCTATGTCTATACCATTTGTTATTCTTTTTATGAAAACGTGATAAGCAGTTTTTCGTCCTCAGCAGCAAAATACAAGAATGTTTTAACATATCATAAATGTCAATGGTTATAACAAGCAAATGCAAGTGAACTGTTTTTTACAGAGATAATTTACAGTTATATGTGACACAAACTCAGTCAGTTGGATTCTTCTTTCTATTGAACATTGTTATTGTACCGTATGTTTAACAATGCTGGTGTTCTCTGCCTCATCGAACTTCATACGTCACATCACACACATCATTTTTTAATTTTATAATCAGGTTTTACCAAAGTGTGAAATGCTGTTGAACATCCTCAAAATTTAATGAATGTGCAACTTTCAGGGCGTTACTTAGTGTAAGTGTTAGTGTACTTAAAGGTGCCCTAGAACTTCTTTTTAAAAGATGTAATATAAGTCTAAGGTGTCCCCTGAATGTGTCTGTGAAGTTTCAGCTCAAAATACCCTATAGATTTTTTTTAATTCATTTTTTTTAACTGCCTATTTTGGGGCATCATTAACTATGCACCGACATATAGGTTGCGGCCCTTTTAAATCTCCTGCTCCCCCTCCCCTGGAGCTCACGCTTGCCTTGAACAGCATAAACACAGTTTACACAGCTAATATAACCCTCACAATGGATCTTTACAAGATGTTCGTCATGCATGCTGCTTGCATACATCGGATCATGTAAGTATAGTATTTATTTGGATGTATTACATTTGATTCTGAATGAGTTTGAGGCTATGCTGCGTGGCTAAAGCTAACATTACACGCTTTTGGAGAGATTTATAAACAATGAAGTTGTGTTTATGCATTATACAGTGAAAAAAATGAAAATGGCAATGGCTCTCTTGTCACCGTGAATACAATAATAAATGATGGTAACTTTAACCACATTTAACAGTACATCAGCAACATGCTAACGAAACATTTAGAAAGACAATTCACAAATATCACAAAAAATATGTTATCATGGATCATGTCAGTTATTATTGCTCCATCTGCCATTTTTCGCTATTGTTCTTGCTTGCTTACCTAGTCTGATGATTCAGCTGTGCACATCCAGACGTTCTGCCCTTGTCTAATGGCCTGAACATGGGCTGGCATATGCAAATATTGGGGGCGTTTACCCCCTGACTGTTACGTAACAGTCGGTGTTATGTTGAGATTTGCCTGTTCTTCTGAGGTCTTTTAAACAAATGAGATTTATATAAGAAGGAGGAAACAATGGAGTTTGAAACTCAGTGTATGTCTTTTCCATGTACTGAAGTCTTGTTATTCAACCATGCCAATATAAATTCAATATTGAATTCTAGGGCACCTTTAAAGGGCATATTGCAGGTTAGAGCTTCAGTGATACAATGTATAGAAAAATAATGTATGAAATAGATTTTCTTGAAAAAACATGTATAAATACGTTAAATAGGCTTCTGGAGTCGTTTTTTGTGAGAAAATTTTACTTCCGCATCTGAAAAATGCCAAATCAGAAGGGACGTAACTGAAGGGAGCGCGATCAATATAAACAATAGGAAACCATCTTGGGTTACTGGCGTAACCTCGGTTCTCTGAAATGAGGGAACAAGACATCGCATCAGATACTGACGCATTGGGGAAACACCTTTCTCCTAGAAATACTGAAGCCTGATTGAATCGCGCTATCGCACTGCAATAGTCAATGGCGTTCAAGCGCGCGAATTTGAGGGGACACCGCCCCTCTATATAAGGCGGCACTTGGCACCATTTCGTCAGAATCTTTCGACTGAATAAGCAAGTGTTGAAAAATCCTGAGTGCAAGTAACACGGCATGATCGTGACGTCTCGTTCCCTCATTTCAGGTAACCGAGGTTACACCAGTAACCAAAGACGTTCCCTTTCAATATTGGTCTCTCGACATCGCGTCAGATGCTGATGCATTGGGGAACGTGTCAGATCACGCCGTGTTACTATGAAGGATGTCCAGCGTTGGCAGAGCAGACAGTCATAAACATGTTTGCGAATACTGTGTCGTATGACAGAGTCATGGCAAGTCAAGTTGCATAAGCATTAAAGTAATTGCATTAAATACATAAGCGTAAGACCACAGGACCTAATTGAACACCAGTCTCTCTGAGGTCAACCATTATGAATTGGTTAGGTGGCGGCGAAGGCGGCGGCATCCACAATCCATTGGGAAACCCTGTGTTTTGAGACGGGAAGTCCTCTAGTGCGGCCGCCAAAACAGACGAAGAGCTGCTCTGAAAGTCTTAGCTGTCTAGTGCGCTCAACATAGACGTGCAGAGTGCGAACAGGACAGAGTGGTTGCGAAGAGGGGGGTTCCCCCGCCGCAGGCTTATCAGAGACAAAAGCTGAGAGAGTTATAACCTGTGCTCTGAACGGCGTTGAGAGTACTTTAGGAACAACCCTCTCTCGGTTTGAGAACGACCTTGCAGTCACCCGGGCCAAAATCCATGCAGGACTCGTTGACTGAAAAAGCGTGAATATCACCCACTCATTTAACTGAAGCAAGCGCTAGCAAAAGCGGCCACCATCAAAGTGCTCTTGCAAGAAAGATAGTATAACTGAAATTGTCACGGTACACACAGAAACAATAGTCTGATCCAATTGCAGCAATTTATTAGGGTAATCCAGAACGTAATCCAAACAGGCAAGGGTCAAAGTCCATGAAATCAGTCCAAACAAGTACAAAAATAACATAAAGAAAACCAAACAAGAGAACCAGAAGTACACGTAACCTTAAACAAAGAACCACACACAAAGGCAGAAACAAACCAGGTATAAATACACAGACACTAATGATGTGATACAAAACAGTTGGTGCAATGAACATGGGATAAAGAGTCCAGGGAGTGCGTATGGGTAATGTAGTGAATGCAATGGGTGGAAACGAGAGTCCGGAATGGAGTGCCCTCTAGAGGCTGAAAGGGCACTCTCACTGGTGATCATGACAAATTGGGCAGCTTACAGGGTCTTCCATGTTTGAGGTACACCAGCTCTCAAAAACTTTCCATTTATGAGCGTAGAGACGCCTCATAGAAGGGGCTCTCGCTTCAGCAATAATATTTAGCACGCGCTGAGGGAGTGCAGCTACTGGCTGGCTCCACTGAGTGGCCAGACGTGCAGGTCCCACAGTTCTGGATTTGGGTGCTAGATCGAGCCCCTCGCTTAAGATAATAGGTCCTTCCTCAACGGGACTGTCCGGGGGGTCCCGTTAACAGTTCTAGCAAGTCCGGGAACCAGGGCTGAGTGGGCCATTTCGGTGCAACTAACAGCATGGTTTCCCTCTCCACCCTGATTTTGCACAGCACCTAATGCAGGATTTTCACTGGCGGAAATGCATACTTGCATGCTTATGGCCAGCGCTGAGCGTGCACATCCACTTCCAGCATGGACTGTTCTGTTAGGGGGTAAAATAGTGGGCATTGAGAATTCTCTGTTGACGCGAAGAGGTCCACCTCTGCTGGTCCGAATATGTCCCAAATCATACTCACTGTTTGAGGGTGTAATCTCCATTCTCCTTGGAGAACACCCTGTCTCGAAGACATGTCCGCTCCGCAGTTCAAATGGCCGTGGACATGGGCAGCTCGAATAGATAAAAGGTGCTGGTCTGCCCATAACTGAAGAGCCGTCGCAAGCTTCAAGAGGGGGCGCGAGCTGATGCCGCCTTGGTGATTTATATACGCTACCACTGCCATGTTGTCCGAACGAATGAGAACATGATAGTTGTGGACTTGAGCGTAAAATTGCTCCAGGGCCAGGTGAACTGCCTTCAGTTCTAGGCAATTTATGTGCCACGCTTTCTCCGTGTCTGTCCAAACACCGAAAGCTGGACTGCCATCTCAAAGGGCACCCCAGCCCGTGCATGATGCATCTGTCATGACAGTTTTGCATCTGCTTACCTGCCCTATCATCACGGCCCGTTTGTATAGCGTGTCGCTCATCCAAGGAGCTGTCGCCTGTAGACAATTGCGAGTCACCAATACGCAATACGTCACCCCGAATGCCAAGCGCGCGCCGGAACACGGGCTTTCAGCCAAATCTGGAGCGGGCGCATATGTAGCATACCTAGGCGACACACTGCATCAGCCCAAGTGCTCTCTGAAAGCATTTTAATGGTAACGATTTCCCTTCCCTGAACACTGCGAGCGAGTTCATGACCGTTTGCGTGCTACGGAGTCAGGCAGGCTTGCATAGAGAGAATCGAGGCTCACTCCTAGGAACGAAATACACTGTGTGGGTTGGAGTTTGCTTTTCTGAAAATTGATCGTAAGCCCCAAACACTGCAGGTGGTTGATGAGCATATGCTTGTGACGCACTCCATTCAGAATAGAGGGGAGAGAACAGCATTCATGCACTTTTTGAACATGCGTGGAGCTAAAGACAGACCAAAGGGAAGGACGGTAAACTGATACGCGATTCCCTTGAACGCAAATCTCAGAAAGCGCCTGTGTCGAGGGACTATCTGGATATGAAAATATGCATCTTTTAGATCCACAGAAGCAGACCAATCCCCGGGTCGGATAAGCAAGAGGATTTGTTTTAACGTAATCATTCTGAATGAGCGCTTTGCCAGGGCACGGTTCAGTTGGCGCAGGTCCAAAATAGGGCGCAGCCCGCCGTCTTTTTTGGGTACCAGAAAATAATGACTGTAAAACCCACTCTCACGCTCTTCAGGACGCACTACCGCTACTGCTCCTTTTGTCAACAGATTTTGAATTTTCATCCTCAGAAACAGGGCATTTAGATCGTGAATTGCAGACATTATCACGCCATTGAAACGGGGCTGTCTGCGAGCAAATTGCAGAGTGCATCCCTTTTCTATGATATTCAAAATCCACCTTGACACGCATGGCAGTGCCCCCCATTTCTCTGTGTAGAGAAGTGACGTGACAGCTCGTTTGTGGGGGGCAGAGAGCCATCCGCACAGCGAGTGGCAACTGGAAGAGGAAAACAGCTCTTTTTGTGAAGTTGAACATTTTTTTTGCACAACAAACAACAGCAGAACATTTCACAACATTCTCATCGCCTGCAACAGGCGGGGGGGACGAAGGAAACCCTTAGAGGATTTAAACGGGTGCATTTCAATGCTGGCTTGTCTCCAACGCTGAGCTGCAAGTTCCTCTTCCTTACCGGGCCGCCAGGAGTGTGGCTGGGCCCTCGGGGTTGGGGTTCCTGAAGGGCGAGGACCTTGCCGTTTAGGGAAGGGGTAACGAACAGCTGGGGGCTCCTTGTGTCTGCCTGGAAGCTCCGGCTCCTTCCGCGGCTTAAAGGCTGGGGCTGGCCGTGGTCCAGATGAAGAGTGCTGGGCTGAGGATGAGCACGAGCGCTAGGGAGGAGGGGCTCCGGCACGCTTGGGCATAAAGTGCTTTATAGCCCTGGATTGCTTTTGAGCTTCGTTGAAGTGCTCCGAGAAGGATTCCACAGAGCTGCCAAAGAGGCCAGAGGGGTTGACAGTGGAATTCAGAAGGTCCGACTTCTCTGTGTCCTTCATATCCGTTAAAGTCAACCAAAGGTGGCGATTCAGCACAATGAGACTCCCCATCGTGCGGCCGATGGATTGGGCCGTTGAATACACAGCCCGCAAGGCGAGGTCGGTGGTGCTGTGGAGCTCTCGGAATAATTCTGGGTCCTGGCAGTGCTCATCCAGTCGTTTCAGCATTTTTGCTTGGAAAACTTGCAGCACGGCCATCGTATGGAGGGCCGAGGCTGCTTGTCCAGCTGCAGAGTAGGCTTTCCCGGCTATGCTTGCAGTGGTGCGGCACGCTTTGTTAGGATGCGCCACCGTAGACTTTATTTTCAACGACTCCGGGCAAAGAAAGCAGCAATTGCTTCCTCCACAGGGGGAAAATGTGAATATCGCCGTCAGTCGTGTTGAGAAGTGCCGGCCCAGAGATGTGGGCACGAGCCGAATACAGGGCATGCCACATCTTAGATACATCTGCGTAAACTTTGGGAAAAAAATGGGGGTTGGTCTTTGGAAGCCCGCTTTGTGGCGACGGCCAGGTTGAAGGAACCACTCGTCCAATCCTCTGTGTTCTGGTTCGGCGGGAGGAGCCCACTCCAACTCGGGGGGGTCATGAGAGTGAGAAGCACACGGGCACACCGGCGTGGGTTCACCACTGGGCCTGCCAGTTTCCATCTCAGGGTAACGGTGCGCCCTCTTCCGCGGCTCGATACCCGCAGTGACTGGCTGTCCATTTAGCAGAATGGAGATCTGAGTACAGAGAACCCTAATATTCATCTCCTCGCAGTGAGGACAACTGAGCTCGACGATAGTGGCCTCTGCGTGGGCGCGGCCCAGGCAAAGGACACACGAATCATGTCCGTCTGGGAGCTCAATGGGTCCAGCGCAGACAATGCAAGGTTTAATTGACATTATTTTTTCACCGGAACGCTCAAAGAGGATACTTCTTTTCAGAATAAAATCCACTTGTTCAGCGATTAATCTACGGCGAAGAAGGCTTCTAACGTGCAGTATGAAGAAGAAAGATTCTGACGAAATGGCGCCAAGCACCGCCTTATATAGAGGGGCGGTGTCCCCTCACATTTGCACGCTTGAATGCCATTGGCTATTGCAGTGCAATAGCGCGATTCAATCAGGCTTCAGTATTTCTAGGAGAAAGGTGTTTCCCCAGTGCGTCAGCATCTGACGCGACGTAGAGAGGCCGACAGTTCGGACGCTGAGAAAATTGTAAATGTTTATTCATACTCGTATAACAGACTACAGCCATACAATTAGCCTGCTATGTGGTCAAGAGAGCAGGGACAGGCCAGGATTAGACAGAATAACAGTTGAAAGAGACAAATTGAGCTGTTGTGTGAGGAGAACTAGTGGAGAACAGGGGAGTATGCAGTGGAGAACATTGGTCATCTAGGAGTAACGTTATTGATTACTAATAACAGAAACTAATAAACTTCCTTAATATCTGTCCACACTAATGTTACGTGATATAGCGGTTCCCTTTCGATACTTCACTCGTACTGCGTATGGGGAAAGGTCTCCTTTTTCCCCGTTACTGAAGCCTTTTTCAATAATGCAGTGTAACTGCATCGTCATTGGTTCACTCATAGACAAGTTATTGAACCAATGACGGCGCAGCATAGCTGCGCGACCTATGGTGACAGAGCGCGCAAATATTCCCGCCGAAATGGGCAGGGTTTAGGGCTATATAAGCGGGCGTTTCGCCATAGGATATCAGTTCTCTCTCCTTCAGCGACAACTTCACATTGCTCCTCGCTGATCTCCGGCTGAAGCCTTCACCGCCTGGAAGAAGCTCGCCTAAAAAGAAGCTCTCGCCGCCGTCGAAGAGGCTCCCGCAGCGGACTGCTGAGCTCACCGAGGAAGAAGCGCCAGCGCCCTCGTCGACTGCTGCCTCGAGCGCCGTCTCGAGCCGCCCGCTTCCCGCTTCCGGCCGCCTGCCAGCCCGTCTCCTGCCGCCATCTGGCGCGCCTAAAAGAGCAATTTTCCCGCGGTTTATTGCCGCTCTAAAAGAGCTTCCAACGGCGGTTTTCACCGCTCTAGCGGCCCTCGCCGCTCTAAAAGAGGCCCTCAAACGCCGTTTTCAGGGCGGCGGCGTTGTTACAAATGCCGCGCCACTCGTGTGGCACATACAGAGCCCCTCTGCATGACGACGACGGACACGGTGAGTGCGTCGGCTGCCTGGGCAGACCCCATGCAGAGGCCACGCTCGCCTGGACCTCGTGCTCTCACTGTGAGAACATGAGTCTTGCCTCTCTGCGCTCGCGGATCGCCTTCTTCAGTGAAGGCGATCTCACCGCTCGCGCCCTCCCGTCTTCTTCCTCCCGCCAGCCGGCTAGGAAGAGACAGCGGGGCAGAGCGGCCCAGCGCACGGAGTCGGATGACGTCACGCCGGCTTCCCCACGTGCCTCACCCTCTCCCCCGAGAGAGCAGTCCCCCGTCCTGTTCTCCCGCCCTGAGCTGTGTCCCTCGGCAGTTGCGAGTGACCTTATCTCTTTTGGCGGTTCTGAGGACGAGCCGCTTGATGATTTCATGTCTCTCGCGGCCTCTGAAACCGAAGGTTGGGCCGGTGATTCTGACCCTGCCCGCCTTCCCTCGCCAGAGCCCATTGACTGCAAGCCGGGTATGGATGCCGAGCTCTTCCGCATCCTCTCGAAAGCAGTAGAGGTTTTGGACCTCGAATGGGCTCCGCCAGAGGAGCCATCACGGAGCAGGCTCGATGAGTGGTTCCTGCTGGGTTCCCGCCAGGCCCCTCGTCAATGCACTGCACCGTTTCTCCCAGAGGTTCACAACGAGCTGCCGAAGTCGTGGCGCGCCCCGTATTCTGCCCGCCTATGTACTACGCTTTATTCAGCTCTCATCTCTGTGGATGGCTCTGAAGAGAAGGGTTACGAGTATCTACCGCCCCTGGACGAAGCGGTGACGGCTCACCTCTTTCCCCCCACGGCTGTGGGTTGGAAAACTAAGAGGGCCCTTCCATCCAAGCCCTGCAGGACCACTTCTGCCCTGGCTGGCAGAGCATATACGTCCGCGGGCCAAGCTGCCTCAGCGCTGCACACCATGGCTATTCTCCAGGTGTTTCAAGCGAAGCTCCTCCGTTCTCTGGCAAGCTGGGTTCTGGGAACCATAAGTTGAGGCTACTCGCTTCAAACTTCAGTCAACACGGACGACGTTCATGTCCTCCGAGCCGAAGTCACGTCTCTTCTGAGGAAAGGAGCTATAGAAATAGTCTCCCCCTCAGAAAGCAATTCGGGGTTCTACAGCCGTTATTTTCTATTTCCCAAAAAAAGATGGCGGTCTCAGACCCATCTTAGATCTCAGGCTCTTGAACCTATCCCTCATGAGACGGAAGTTCAAGATGCTAACGCTGAAGCAGATCCTCGCGCAGGTTTGCCCCGGGGAATGGTTCTGCTTGCTTAATCTCACATCCAGATAGCCCCCCATCACAGGCGATTCTTGAGATTCGCGTTCGAGGGTGTGGCTTACCAGTATACGGTCCTTCCATTCGGACTGTCCCTAGCTCCTCGCACTTTTACCAAGTGCATGAACGCGGCGCTTTCCCCACTGACACAAATGGGAATCCGGGTTTTCAATTACCTCGACGACTGGCTCATCCTAGCCCAGTCACGAGCCAAGCTGGAGCATCACAGATCCATGTTACTCAGCCACTTGGAGTGCCTGGGTCTCAGGGTCAACTTTGCCAAGAGCTCACTGCTCCCCAGCCAGCGTATAACGTTCCTGGATGCAGTTTTCGACTCAGTCCGTATCACGGCTGTAGTCTCTCCAGAGCGCGCTCTGGCCATTCAGCAGCTTGTGGCATCGGTCAGGATCAGAGCCTATTTCCCTCTGAAGTTTTTCCAGAGGATGCTAGGGCTGATGGCTTCCGCCTCCCCGGTTCTGCAGCTCGGCCTTCTTCGGATGCGGCCTCTGCAGTACTGGTTGAAGTTCCGGGTCCCTCCTCACGCCTGGCGGCACTGCCGCCTGCGTCTCAGGGTCAATCAGGCCTGTTTGGCAGCTCTGAAACCCTGGATGAACCCTGTAGGTTTCAAGGACGGTGCTCTCAACGGATGCTTCCAACACAGGTTGGGGCGCTCTTTGCGAGGGCAGACCGGCCTTCGGCTCGTGGTCTCACGAGGAATGCCATCTGCACATCAACTGCCTCGAGATGTTGGCAGTGATTCGAGGGCGCCACGTCTTAGTCCAGTTGGACAGCATGACAGTGGTGTCATACATCAATCACCAGGGCGGTCTTTCGTCCAGCTGCTTATGCGCTCTGGCGAAGCGTCTTCTGGAATGGGCATCACAGAGGTTTCAGTCGCTCAGGGCGACTCACATACCCGGGAGAACAAACTTGGGAGCAGACATGCTATCTCGGAGCAATGTCCCCTCAGACGAGTGGATGCTCCACCCCCAGACGGTTCTCATGATCTGGGAGTTCTTCGGGAAGGCAGAGGTAGACCTCTTCGCTTCAGAAGGCAACTCTCACTGCCCAATTTATTTCTCGAAGGAGGAAGATGCGCTGGCCCATGTCTGGCCCAGCACCCTCCTTTATGCTTTTCCCCCGATCGCTCTGATCCCGCAGGTCATCAGACGAATCAGGGAAGACAAGCACAGAGTCCTCCTGGTGGCCCCGCTCTGGAGGAGCCAAGTTTGGTCCTCAGAGCTGTTCAGGCTTTCCACAAAAGTTCCGTGGCCGATCCCCCTGACACGGGACCTCCTCTCTCCGGCGAACAGGACGATTTGGCATCCCCAGCCAGAACTCTGGGCTCTGCACCTCTGGTCCCTCGACGGGAGCCTGCTAACCTCCCTGGGGACGTGCTGAATACCATTTCTCAGGCGAGAGCTCCGTCCACGAGACGCCTCTACGCCCAGAAATGGTCGGCCTTTGTTGGCTGGTGTTCCACACGCAACATAGACCCAGTGGAGTGTGACGTATCTCCGATACTGTCTTTTCTCCAGGAGCGTTTGAATCTGGGTCGCACCCCTTCAACGCTCAAAGTTTACGTAGCAGCCATTGCAGCGTTTCACGCTCCTATTGCTGGCCAGTCAGTGGGACGAAACAACCTCGTGGTGCGTTTCTTGAGAGGTTCTAGGCGATTAAATCCTCCTCGTCCTCTCACTGTTCCCACCTGGGACCACTCTTTGGTCCTCAGAGCTCTTAAAGGGCCTCCCTTTGAGCCACTGCGTTCAGCTGACCTCAGGCCCCTGACGCTCAAAACCGCTCTGCTGCTTGCGCTAGCATCGGTTAAGCGAGTTGGTGACTTGCAGGCCCTCTCCGTGAGCCCTGCATGCCTTGAGTTCGGGCCCAACGACTCCAAAGTCGTTTTGAAACCTAGGCATGGCTACGTTCCTAAGGTGCTCTCGACTCCATTCAGAGCACAGGTTATTTCCCTCTCAGCGCTTCCTCCCTCGACGGACGAGCGAGAGCTGGAACTACTCAGCCCTGTCAGGGCATTAAGGACCTACGTTGATCGATCACAGCCTTTTCGGCAATCTGATCAGCTCTTTATCTGCTTTGGTGGCCGCACCAAGGGGTCTTCAGTCTCAAAGCAACGTCTTCACGTTGGATAGTCGACGCTATTGCTCTTTGTTACTCCTCTATGGGCCTCGACTGCCCCATAGGAGTTAGAGCTCACTCTACTGGTCTAGTGGAGTTTCGATTAAAGACATCTGTAAGGCGGCCGGCAGGTCCTCGCCGTCCACCTTTGTCAGATTTTATCATTTGGACGTCCCGACCTTACAAGCTCGGGTCCTCTCTGTTTGATCCAGCGGCCTCTATCGAGCTCCGCTTCATGCCACTTTGGGAGTTAACTCCCTTTTTGTAGTGTAACGAGGGTTCGACAGCTCCGGCCTTCTCACTTGTCCTCTGGTTCCCTCACGGTGCCCAAGACAAGTCCAGTCGTTCCCTGCCGTGGCACGGCGCAGTTGAATTCCTTCCCCATACGCAGTACGAGTGAAGTATCGAAAGGGAACGTACTCGGTTACTAACGTAACCTCGGTTCCCTGAGATACGGAACGAGTACTGCGTTACATGCCGTGCCACGAGGCTGCGGCTTCAGTGTCGTTGCTTCAGTTGAATGACCTGATATCCTATGGCGAAACGCCCGCTTATATAGCCCTAAACCCCGCCCATTTCGGCGGGAATATTCGCGCGCTCTGTCGCCATAGGTCGCGCAGCTATGCCGCGCCGTCATTGGTTCAACAACTTGTCTATGAGTGAACCAATGACGATGCAGTTACACTGCGTTATTGAAAAAGGCTTCAGTAACGGGGAAAAAGGAGACCTTTCCCCATACGCAGTACTCGTTCCGTATCTCAGGGAACCGAGGTTACGTTTGTAACCGAGTACGTTTCTCATCACGACTGATTTGGTAACGTTAGTTAGCAAATGTAAAAGTTTGTGCAACCTCCATAAACACAATAATTTACCATGATGATGATAAACAGAATACAAAAACTACTGAAAACACACTGATTCATGACCGCTGTTACTGAATACCAACCTACTCTGCACTGAGTCAACACAGAGCTCGGCGAACGACTCCCTTTAGTGATGTAAAATGACGCAACGCTGAAAAAAAAAGCGTTTTTTACAGAGACCGTCACTTTATCTACTAAATTCATGCCCTAATGTCCTGCAAAACAATTTTAAGCCCTGCAGTACCTTTTTATAAGCCATTTTTGTACAAGGTTATATATTCATCTCGAAAAAAAAGTTTAACCTGCAATATGCACTTTAAGTGTAAAACAGCAAGACTTACTTTTCGTGTTGATGCGTTATGTGATCCCATATCATAGATAGCTGGAAGGCTGCACTAAAAGAAACATCAATTTAGTCAAGCAGAAAGACTATCACTTCAATTCTTAATTTGTTTTCCTATTCTGAATGTTGACAGCTCTCAAAGGACAGCAAAAAACAAAACACCTAATAAATAAAACACAGTCTAATGAACATAATGTGAACAGTGTCATCTGCTATCTGAACAAGATGACTAAGGAGAGTAATAAATTTGCAAAATCACATTTACAAATTTTCACAACTGCTCACAAATGTGTTTCTGTATTTTTATTATAACTATACTATACTCCATGACCTGTTTATTTGAGGGTCAAAGAAGATGGAAATAGCTGAAACATCCTAAGCTAATTTCTTTAATTTTGTGCTGGATGTTGAAGTTAAAAAAGTTTTAGTAAAAACAAGCAAACAAAACTTTAAAGCAACATGAAACCATAATATTCCTGTTGAAAAAATTGTATAATTGAGAATATTGTATAATTACATCTTGAAGCATACTCTGTTTGAAAATGACTTCTATAGTATTTTCTTATAAAGATCTCAAAAAGATCACACCTAGATTAGTTTTCTTGAGCCTTGCATGTTTGTACTATATGCTTGTAATGATGTCAGTAGATGTGGGAAGAAGGAGGCTGGAACCGGCGAACGTTCAATAAAACTTTAATATAAAATAAACAAACAAAATGAAAGTAATGCCGGCAGACCCTCGCGGACGTCTGCCGGCCACACAAACATAATAAAACATAAAATAAAGTCCAGGCCTGGTCCTCTCTCGTCCTTCACGGTAGTCGCTCCTCCTTTTATGCTCCCGGAGCTCCTCCGTGAGGGACTCAAGGCCGGTGCGCCTCCCAGGTGAAGCTCATTAACACTCACGTCACCGGCCTCACGCCGTTCCCTCACGGCTCTCGTCCGCCCTGGTCGCCACATACCCCCATCGCCCCTCGCAGGCCAGGGGGTACTCCGGAGACTGCGCTCTACTCCCCCCCCGGGGCCTGTCTCGGCGGCCGCAGCACCTGGGGGTAAGGACAGACGAGACGAGAGAAAGGAGACGGAAGCAAGGGGAGCGACAGGACGAGAGAGGGGAGAGAGGAAAAAGAAAGAGGAAAAAAAAATTCTGGGTCCGGTTCCCAGACACACTGCCGCTCGGTCCTCAGCCTGCCGAGAGGCTCTTCCTCGCGGTGCCACATGCGATGGCACTGGACGCTTGGTGGACGGCCCGATCCTCGACCGCCTCCTGGCGGCCGGCAATGGCTCCTCCGGCTGAGGGCAGCCGGCAGCGAGTCCCCCGTCCCCTGCTCCTCCCCTTCATGGCGGACGGCAGCAGGCTCCGGCCCACGGCGGACGGCGGCGACTCCTCCGCTCCCTCCTGGACGGCAGCCACCCCATCTCGTCCCAGGAGCACGGCATCCGGGTCTCCGTCCCACCTGTCACTAGGCTCCAGTACCACCGCCTCAGGCAGCCTCTCGCGGTCTTCACTTCCGCGCTGCCCGAACTCCGCAGCACCGCGATCCCCCTCAGCAGCGAAGGCTCTCCGACAGCATGTCCCTCCTTCCTCCCGGGTTTCGGCACCAATGTAACGAGGTCAGTAGATGTGGGAAGAAGGAGGCAGGAACCGGCGAACGTTCAATAAAACTTTAATATAAAATAAACAAACAAAACGAAAGTAATGCCGGCAGACCCTCGCGGACGTCTGCTGGCCACACAAACATAATAAAACATAAAATAAAGTCCAGGCCTGGTCCTCTCTCATCCTTCACGGTAGTCGCTCCTCCTTTCATGCTCCCGGAGCTCCTCTGTGAGGGACTCAAGGCCGGTGCGCCTCCCAGGTGAAGCTCATTAACACTCGCGTCACCGGCCTTGCGCCGTTCCCTCACGGCTCTTGCCCGCCCTGGTCGCCACAATGCTTAAAACTTAATGATCAACATGATTCCCTTGTGGTTGTTAAACACCTTAGGTAAATCATTTTAAATGTAGTTTTGTCAAAAGAAAAAAGGTTCATCCATACATTTAAAAAGTTTTCTAATTGGAAATTATGTATTTGTCATGAACAAATTCAAAGAGTTTTTACCCGTGTGAGGAAACCACTCGGCTACATTAGTAATAAAAAGTATAGTCATCAGACAGTTTTAAAGGTGCCATCGAACGTTTTTTTTACAAGATGTAATATAAGTCTAAGGTGTCCCCTGAATGTGTCTGTGAAGTTTCAGCTCAAAATACCCCATAGATTTTTTTTTAATTAATTTTTTTAACTGCCTGTTTTGGGGCATCATTAAATATGAGCCGATTTATGCTGTGCGGCCCCTTTAAATGCTGACGCTCCCTGCCCACAGAGCTCATGCTTGCCTTAAACAGTGCATAAACAAAGTTCACACAGCTAATGTAACCCTCAAATGAATCTTTACAAAGTGATGGTCATGGATGCGGCATGTATACATCGGATTATATGAGTATTGTACACTGTTATATTGTTTACATTGATTCTGAATGAATTTGAGGCTATGCTCCATGGCTAATTGTTAATGCTACACTGTTGGAGAGATTTATAAAGAATGAAGTTGTGTTTATGAATTATAGAGACTGCAAGTGTTTAAAAATGAAAATAGCGACGGCTCTTGTCTCTGTGAATACAGTAAGAAACGATGGTAACTTTAACCACATTTAACAGTACATTAGCAACATGCTAACGAAACATTTAGAAAGACAATTTACAAACATCATTAAAAATATCATGATATCATGGATCATGTCAGTTATTATTGCTCCATCTGCCATTTTTCGCTGTTGTCCTTGCTTGCTTACCTAGTCTGATGATTCAGCTGCTCCAGATGTTAATACTGGCTGCCCTTGTGTAATTCCTTTCATAATGTTGGAAACATGGGCTGGCATATGCAAATATTGGGGCGTACACCCTGACTGTTACGTAACAGTCGGTATTATGTTGAGATTCGCCTGTTCTTCAGAGGTCTTTTAAACAAATGAGATTTATATAAGAAGGAGGAAACAATGGAGTTTGAGACTCACTGTATGTCATTTCCATGTACTGAACTCTTGTTATTTAACTATGCCAAGATAAATTCAATTTTTCATTCGAGGGCACCTTTAAAAGAAATTAAAGAATAAAATAAAGTAAAAGTTTTGTTTAAACATGCTTTGCTTTTAATGGCAAACAGATGTATAAATGTTTAAACAATTAAAATTGCTTATGTCTTATTTTACTTAGAATTTTGAAGTTAATGTGTATGTGTTCTTTTGCAACACACACACACAGAGAAAAACACCTGTTTATTTGGGGTCAAAGACGATGGGAATACTTGAAATATTCTAACCTCATCTCTTTAATTTTGTGCTGTATGTTGAAGTTACAAAATTGATAGTAAAAAACAAACTAAACTTAAAAGCAACATTAAACCATAATATTCCTATTGAAAATATTGTATAATTACATGTTTAAGCATACTCACAGTTTTCTTTTAGTATGAAGCTTGATCACCCAACACAAACTTTTGTGTTCCGACCTCACAAAGATCACACATAGATTAGTTTTTGCTTTGTGAGGAAACCACTTAGCTACATTAGTAATAAAAATGCTGGTCATCAGACTGTTTTAAAAGAAATTAAAGAATAAAATAAAGTAAAAGTTAAAAGAAAATACACAACATGTTTTGCTTTTCTGGCAAACAAATGTATTTAAAATTGTGTCTTATTTTACTCAAATATGTATTTGTTCTTTTGCAACACACACAAACTATTAAAACTAAAACATTTCAAATGTATCAAAAGTAAAGATCTGAATAAGACTTCAGATGCCTCAACCCCTGTGGAGATATGACCCCAACCCCCTGCAAGGACCCTCAAACTCTGGATCAACTTGCACCAGTGCTAAATTTTTCTGTATATCCTAATCATTTGTTAACATATTTTCATAACTTAAATGAGCACATTGTTTCTGCCACAATTTAATACATTGTTTAAATGAATAGATTGTTAGCTAACTGGGTGATTTGTATATACATTTCTGAAATTACACAACTTGCACACTCTGATACCAGATTATTGAAATGTTGACATGCACTCCCTGTGAAGCTGCTTTGAAACAATGCATATTGTGAAAAGCACTATACAAATAAATGTGAATTAAATTGAATTGAAAAATGTTATGTACACTAAATCAGCATAAGATGTTTTTGTGTGAGAGCCCAGCGAATCACCAAAAAGGTTGTGATGAAGACATCTAAGCAACTGTCGTAAAACTATTAAAACAAACAGTTGAGATGCCTCACCGGGTTGACTCAGAATCACCTTCACTCTGTGAGTTAAATAAATGTTTTTCATTCTTTTGTTTTTTTAACATAGATCCTATCAGTGAGTTTGGAAACACAGATACAGATGCTCCAGAAAGAACATCTCCCAAACAACACCTATTCTGGGGTGTGTGGTTAATGAGGACTCTATGGCTTGATGAATATTTCTGATTCTTTGTCTTAGGAAACTAACATTAATCTTTAGTTCTGGTATTACTGATCACCCTATGGTGCCAACACACACCCACGCATGAACACACAGTTGTTCTAAAAAGAACATGCACAGACATGTAATTTTAATGGATATAGCCAGTGTGGTGTAGGGGTAATACTTCCTTAATGTCTTGACTCAAATATTCTGACTCAATTAACATATAGCCCATTGCCCAAACAGCACTGATTTTAACACTGTAGGTGTAAAATTTTCTAGGGTGACTTTCACCCCACAATCAAAGGAATAACATGGCCACCATCAGTTCCCAACAGACTGAAAGGAGCCAGATACCCAGATTCACCAAAATGTCATAAAAATGCCAATCTGGGGTAAGATATAAGCCCCATAAATTTACCCATATATCTGACTATAAATCCAACTCAGCCCATATCTCATTGACAACCACTGATCTGCCAATCAAGGCTCACAGCACTCATAAAACATTTTGACATCCACTGTCCAGTCAGCTTGAGTGACAACACACAGAACATTTCTGTCATAAATTTAGCCATAAATTGGGGTAATAAATCATCATTCTGACACAAGGTGTATGATACTCTACTATCAAGTTTTCCAAGACCGTTCATAGCCTTTTAACTGACAGTGCCCCACTTGGCACGTTTGTTTAATCACATATTTTAGTAATCACCATAAATTAGGTATCATTCAAAATTCATCCATTTCGAAATTGGACATTGCATTACCATGGAAACGGTACTTTAATCCTTTTAGCAAATCAATTTTTGTGATAACAACTTCAAATTTTGAACACAACTTGGTTAGACATATGGCTTTGATTTTCTAGCAATTTTAGAATCAAGATTATATGGTAAAATTTTGTATCAGATAAAATGTTTAGTTCAGTACATTTGCTTTTCAGTAAACTTCTATAAATTAATAGTATCTTTTTAAGGGCTTTCACTTCTGCAATAATCTGCTGAGTATCTTCTTTAAAAAGAGACCAACCTTAGGTCTGTATACCAAGTCATTAATGATTTACAATCATTTAAGTTCATATCTATGCTAAAAGGGTGTAGGAGTTACAGTGCCGGCCCTAGCCTCTTTGGCGCCCTAGGCAAGATTTTTTTTGGCGCTCCCTTATATTGTGATTTATCCAAAGGGGTGAATCTAGAATATTATTTATAGGGTGGCAAAGGGGTGGCATGAGGTCTATGAGGGGTGGCAACACCAAAGCAAGCGCGCATGCATAGTTTTTGGAGATTTATAGCCTTACATACACAATTGTGTTCACAAACATTGCATTACCAGAAAGTATCTATATACTGTTTAAAATTAATAACAACATTTCAATATCCATCTTGGCACCAAGTAAATAAACTATATGAAAAACTTCTAAATGAGTCTGAACTTGTATCACTAAAGGAGATAAGCAGTTTTATCAATATTACACAGGCTACTTCAATGGTATAAATCACATTTTAGTGCAAGAGCAACAGAACAATTTTTGAGTTTCTGTTATTAACAGAGGTGGGTGTAATGACTGAGGCAAATCAGACACAATTATTGGTTGGTTAACCAATAGTTTTAAGCTCACTCTGGAGTCTGTCCCCATCCCCTGGGAAGTTTTCAGTTACAAGTTTATTGCGCTGAGGAATGTGGTTGCCGCATGGAGAGCAGAGAAGAGACAGAAAATCTGCATCTTCCCTGCATTTTCCACACAGAACACAGCCTCGCTCCTCAGCCTAAAGGCATCTTGCAAGTATCGTACATTTTAATGCTAAACAGCGATTTAGTATTGATTTGTAAAGACTTACCTTGGCTATTGCTAAAAGAAACTGATGAGTCCTTTCCAGATTGCCTTTGACATTTCATGTAGCTCTAGTAACAGCATCTCTTCCGGTTCAACTATATCATTACTCATTCTAACTTGTGTATGTGTATGTGTGTGTGACCCTTTGTGTATGTTATGTTTCGTGTTTGTTAGTTTAGTTATGTGTTTGTGAGTTAGTTAATAAAGATTGTGCACAAGACATGTTCGGCTCTGACTCCGTCTGCTAATGAATTGCCTCTTAAGTGATAGATCCGGACTACGTGCTCTGAGTAGTACAGTACAGTAAGAAATATTTTTCCATAACTTGGAAATTAACATTTCTTAGAATTAATAAACAATCAACACTGAGCGTTCACCGGACGAACAGGTTAACTGATTGTAATATAAATTTTAATGTAGCTATGTCCAGTTAATCTGATTAACGGATTTGCATATTCATAATTAATAATCATAATGAGTTATGAATAATTATTAATATTTCCCCTTTGAGTTAATTTTCTCTACATGGGAATGTCACCCAGAACACCCTATCAACCACATACTCTAGAAACACCCCAACAACTGCATAGCAAGAGCCTAGCAACCCCCCAGAATCTCCTAGCAACCACCTAGCAACACTTTAGCAATCATTCACAACATATTTTTTGGACTAACTGACCAAAGTTCTTACATTTTTTAAACAAGACTTGAAGTTGGGTTTATGACAAGCCAACATAAATTTGTCCTTAAAACTTTTCAGTCTCTATTGTTTTTCTTGATTGCTAATGCACAATTCATGAAACAATTCAATATTTTCTCACAGCAAAATACAATATCAAAACTATACACCAACTTGCACAAACCTCAAAGGTCCAGGTCAAAATAAAATGTTCTAGTCAAAAACTTATTCTTGTCTGACAAAATCAAACTTTGGCATCAGATGACACACAAAACATAAATACACAGACTACTGCACTGCCCAGTGAACACTGAAATACCTTTTCATTTTACTATTATAAATTGATCTTGCAGTAGATGAAAAGCATGAGAAAAATAAGTATGAACTTGGTATGCACCAAAATACAGTATTCTGTCAATTGCAGTAAAAGTAAATTCAGCATCCTCTGCACATTTGGCTAAATTTCATTACAGTATACAGTACTATAGCAGTGTATTGGTCTTCTGACACAAGATTATATCCCTAGGCAATCATTTCTCAGCGCTGCAAAAAATACAGTACACATATAACAAATGGTTACAAAGAAAGTTGACAATCACAACATTGAGGGTGTACAACGTGAAATTTCCCTAGCCTACATGGTACTGTTTTAAGTTTAAAACCCCTGTAAATTATTCTTTCAGCTCTCTCTCAGATTTTGACGGGTCAGTATCAGTTTTGCTACCTAATATTGTCATTGTTAAATGTTTTGAGAAATGTGTCTTTGTTTTGATAACTGAATGAATGGTTTGGGAAACTGGACCAACTGAATCACTTATAATGTGTTAGCAATCGAGAAAAACTAAAATATGTTTAGATTCTTACCCCAACTCTGCTATTAGTTTCTGTGATCGGATCATCGGGATCTCCGTATTGATTTCATGTTATTGGTTCGTCGGATGACAAAAATAGGTGAGTGGGCAGTCGCTGAATCAGCTCGCCAAAAAATTACGAAAATTAATCTCAGACATATTCGGATGGGACTACATTTCTCACAGGACTTCTGATTAGGGACCAACTTAAGAAGTCGTTCAAAAGAAGTTATTAACAAGATTTGCAATGGCCAGGGCAAAAAAGATCAGATTTATTGGCAGTAAAAGTATCAAAACTATAACAAACAAAGAAAACAAAAACAAAGCAACAAATGAACATACAAAACTCAAATCAGGACTGGTGAGCTAAATAATCTAAGCTACAACTCAGAGTTAAACTTTCCTCACTCCCAAGGAAAAATAACAAACACAAGAATCTTCCGGATCAGCTTACTTACCTATGCTTTCCCACTATTCTAATACAACTAAACAAACAGATCTCACCATCCTGTACAAAAACAAAGAGAAAAACAAACTCTACAGCTTCTGCATAGTCTCAAACTCACTTGGCTTATCTACAGTTTTCTTTACTTGGCTAAGAGGGTTAAATTCATTACAAGCAAGCTTATCAAGGTGAACACTATACTTGGGTACAAAAACACGTTTATGAGTCAAAACGAACTCATCAGCTAAAATGCCATCAGCTGTCCACCGAAATCACCTTCTGTTCATTTAAGAAGGTTGTCACCGCATCAGGGAGGCAGTTTTTAAATTCTTCGTGAACAATCAGGTCTCTAAGCTGAGCAAAGTTAGTAACACCTTGAGATACACACCAACGATAAAATAGGCTCTCTTTTTCACGTGCAAACTCCACATAGGTTTGTTCCTATGTGGAGTTCCTAATTTTGCCCGTAAGCTTCAGGGACAGTTCATATGATCTTAGAATTGCAGTTTAACCAGCTTCAAAATCTGAAATCTGGTCAGAGGATAAAGATGAATAAACTTCTTGAGCCTTACCAAATAAGACACATTGTAAAAGTAACGTCCACACTTAGGCCAACCTAGAGATTTGGCTACACGCTCAAAATGAGTGAAGTATTTATCCACATCCTTTTCTCTAAAAGGAGGGACCAAACAAATGTTTTTACTGACATCAAAGTCCGCACCAACTTCAGATGTTGTGGCTACTTGACTTGGTCTAGCTGCATTAAGTCCTAGCTCTTTTAAACGAAATGTTTTCTCCATTTCCAATCTTTCTGACTCCAGTTCTAACCTTTTCAATTCCAAGTCACTTGCTATCTGTTTCTCTTTAACCTGAAGTTCTCGAAGTTTAAGCTCCAGTTCAAGTTCCTTTACATGCTGAGATTTCTCAACAGATGATTCTCTAGCCAAATCAAATTGACCAGACTGGACTAAAGTATGAGCTTGCAAAAATTGTGAAGCAGCATCACTAAAGAACACTTTTTGATCTACAAATGCAGACAAAATTTGTTGTCTCATGGCAGTTAAGACTACCACGAACAATCTCCATTTTATAGAAATCTGCAATTTGCTGAAGCTCAGCTTCCCTTTCAGTCGGTCACGTTCGACGTACGTCAGTAGTGACCGACGAATTGGAATATCGCTAGAGAGCCCCTATCAGCTTTGAGAGAACTAAAACAAGCCAATGAACATTGGCGTGCAATATTTGCATAATGCGCACCGCCCACCTCCGGGGGATATAAATAGGAAGCGGATGCAATCGCACTCTGTCTTTCGCTTCGGAGCCAACACTTTGGTGTCCTACAGCCTGACTGAACTTCAAACAAGTCTGAAGAACGAAAAGAAGCAGCCTTACCGTGTTGGTGTTACGACTCTGCAGCGAGTCCGCGAGCTTCAGGAGTCGGGCAGAAACTACTGCTGTGAAACAGCGTTCCGCTGTAAATCCATAAGTTGGTGTGCGATTTGGGCCGGTCTTGTGTGTGTGTGTGTGTGTGTGTGTGTACACACTCCCTGTGTGTCTCGACACAGAAAGCTGTATTTCCCCTTCTATATCAGACTTCACAGACTGACACTGCGTCTTTTTCAAGACGTCATTCAGTCTGTGCGTTTCTGGTGGCGGTCGTTTCCTATCCTCGCTGACAGCCACAATCACTTTCTCTCATGTCTGCTTAGCGTGCTGAGACTGTGTTTTGGGGTGGTTCATGTTCTTGTGAGAATGAGAGCATGCCCACGTCGGCGCATTGTTTGTCTCGCCTTTCTCGTAAGGGCTTGAGCGCTCAGGTTGCTATGGCAGCCCTGCGCGCCGTCTGGCGCTCTAGATGCATGGTCGAGACTCGATTGCCTTTAATGAGGTGGAGTTCCCTCACTTATTCCCTGATCTAGTTTTTTTTCTGAATCAGAAAAATACTACTTTGGTTAATAAGCTTGGGTGACCAGAGGATCACAGTGGGGCTATACCCGGCAAGCCATTCTCCATGGGCCCCCCACTCCTCTAGTGCATCACAAACATGTTGTGTCTGTGTTCGTGGGTGGTTCATGTACAACATGGCCATGTCGGCGCTCAGTGCGCCGTGTGTCGTCCGGTTGGGCGGCCACGTTCACTGTTCAACATGGCTGGTAGCTTCTGCTGGATTGCTGGTCCTTCTCATGGGGGACCTAGCGTGTTAGTCAGAGCTTCAGCAGAGGATCAGATGTCGACTGCTACATTGGAGAGAATGTTGTTGGGCTCTGAAAATGAAGATGAAGCTGAGCGTCCCACGGTTGTGGTGTGCTTGTGCTGAATCAGATTCAGACTTGACAACAATGTTTTCCCGGGCCTCTGGTGGCGTTGTGCGACACGTTTCCGCCTCCCATATGCACTGCTACCTTGCAGAGTCTTATCACACTCTGGGCCGCTACCATGCCGTCCGAGTCGGGTCCCCGTACTCTGGTTCGCTGCCCCACCCCCGGTACGTCTGTGGTGAGTTTCGTTCCGCAAACTCGGCTATGCGATTCAGTTCGTCTGGTGTCCTCCGGTTTTCAGGGGTGTCCACTACACTCAGGTGTCGCTGGACATTGCCCTGTTCTCCGGGCGGAGATTGCTGTCCTCCTGGCGAAGGATGCAATCGAGCCGGTCCCTCCAGCCGATTTGAAGTCAGGGTTTACAGCCTCTACTTCATTGTACCCTAAAGGGCGGTGGGCTACGGCCAATCCTGGATCTGCGCATCTTGAACCGGTTACCCTCAGGCTGCCGTTTAGGATGCTCATGCAGAAGCGCATTTTCGAATATGCGTCCGTCCGAGGATTGGTTTGCAGCATTTGACTTGTAGGATGCGTACGTCATGTCTCTAGCATGTCAGTACAAAATCCTACCCTTCGGGCTGGCCCTCTCGCACCACATCTTTACGAAGGTCGCGGACGCGGCTATTGTTCCCCTCAGGGAACAGGCCGTTCGCAACTACCTTGACGACTGGTTTTCCTGGCCAGTTCGCAAGAGCAGTTGTGCGAACACAGGGACATGGGTTTAGCTCACCTCAGCCGGTTGGGTCTTCAGGTCAACTGGGACAAGAGCAAACTCGCCCCCGGGATGAGGATCTCTTATCTCAGTCTCGAGCTAGACTCGGTTGCCCGGACTTCGCCCCTCGCGAGGAGCACGTCCAGTCAGTGTGGAACTGCCTGCGTACGCTCAAGCGCAGGACAGCGGCCCCACTGAAAGACTTTCAGAGGCTCCTGGGGCATATGGCATCTGTAGCCATGGTCACACTGCTCGGATTGCTCCATATGTGGCCGCTTCAACACTGGCTCCGCGGCCGGGTCCTGAGATGGGCATTGCAGCGCGGTACGCGCCGTGTCCTCATGATACCGAGCTGCCGTCGCACCCTCATCCGGTGGTCAGACCCCTTGTTCCTAGGGGTGGGAGTGCCCCTCGAACAGGTGTCCAGGCATCCTGTGGTCTCCTCAGATGCCTCGGCCACTGGATGGAGGCCACGTACAATGGGCATGCAGTGTCGGGCCTTGGACGGGGCCTTAACTACATTGGCATATCAACTGCCTGGAGTTGCTTGCAACTGCTTACGTCTTGCACTGGGCCGCTTCAAGGATCTGCTGTCAGACAAGCACGTACTGGTCCACTCGGACAGCACTGCGGCCGTTGTATACATCAACCTTCAGGTGGTCTACGCTTCCGCCGCTTGTCGCAACTCGCCCTCCATCTCGTTATGGAGTCAGAAGCATCTGAGGTCGCTTCGTGCCATTCATATCCCAGGTGTGCTCAACCGTGCAGCCTCGAACTCTCACAGCAGCCTCCACTTGTGGGCGAGTGGCGGCTCCATCCCCAGGTGGTCCAGCTGATCTGGCAGCACTTTGGCGAGGCCCAGAGATATCTGTTGTCTCCCCAGGACTGCCCTCAGCCAGTGGTTCCATTCCCTGACCGGCGGCACACTCGGCACGGATGCCCTGGCACACAGCTGGCCCCGGGGTCCACGCAACATGCGTTAGAATTCCCCAGTGAGCCTTTTTCGCTCCTGGTCACATTGGCTTTGCTTAGAGGGTAGGGAACCTGCACGCATTTTCGGTCGACGAATCGTGCCTGGAATTCGGGCCTGGGGATTCTCACGTGATCCTGAGATCCCGACCCGGATATGTGCCCAAGGTTCCTACCACTCCCTTCTGAGATCAGGTAGTGAACCTGCAAGCGCTGCCTTCGGAGGAGGCAGACCCAGCCCTGGCTTCGCTCTGTTCAGTTCGTGCTCTGCGTGTTACATGGACAGAACTCGAAGCTTTAGGACCTCAGATCAGCTCTTGTCTCTTATGGAGGCCAGCAGAGGGGAAGGCTGTCTCCAAGCAAGGATGGCCCACTGGATAGTGGATGCCATTGCCCTGGCGTACGATTCCCAGGGCATGCCATGCCCGTTCAGGTTGAGAGCTCACTCCCCTAGAGCAGTGGCTTCTTCCTGAGCGCTGGCTCAAGGCGCATCGCTGACAGATATCTGTAGAGCTGCGGGCTGGGCGAAACCCAACACGTTTGTTACGTTGTTTAGCTTACGTGTAGAGCCGGTATCTTCCCGTGTACTTGCTTCAACTAGCCGGTAGACGCGTTGTACTTGCTCTTTTGTGTCGGCTTGCAATGCCATTCCCACCCCCTGGGCCGGATAAGTGCATGTTTGACTCCAGTCGTGTTACCCGGTTGGCGAACCCTGTCGAGCTCCTCCGCCTCCCCTGTGGCTCGGACATTGCGGAGTGTCTGATGCTAGGCCGACATCCGTCCCTGACGTTGTCTGTTGGCTGGGTTCCATGTGTTGTGACCCCTCCACGTGAGTGGTCCAATATGTGTATTGTCCACGGTTAAACTCCCTTGGTGAGCCCGTGTCTTTCCCTGAGCAGAGCTTCTCTGCTGTCACCTGTCAATGAGTCTCCCCCTACTTAGGTGGGGCCATTCCAGGGACTTCGTATGCGTACTGCCCTAGTGTCAGTCCATACGTATTCTCCACGTAAATTCCTCCCCGAGGGTAGGTGGTGGCTTCCGCAGCGTCCCTTCGGGTTCGCTTCCCCAGTGTAGTCTAGTTTACTTAGTGGGTAGATCGGAACAGCAGTAGACTCTCTCGGCGTTAGTTCGCCCCCTTCACCGTCCCTATTGGTGCGACGGGTGGCCGGGCTTTCGCTGGGTACTGGAAGGGGTTTCATAACTGTGGCGTTTTAGTTGGGATCCCAATTCCTCAGTCACTACTGACGTACGTTGAACGTGACTGACTGAAAGGGAACGTCTCGGTTACGTCTGTAACCCTCGTTCCCTGAAGGAGGGAATGGAGACGTACGTCCCGTCGCCACAGTTTCTGTGCCCTCGCTGCAGTGCGGACACCAGTTGTCTCCTCAGCGAAAAACAGAGTGCGATTGCATCCGCTTCCTATTTATATCCCCCGGAGGTGGGCGGTGCGCATTATGCAAATATCGCACGCCAATGTTCATTGGCTTGTTTTAGTTCTCTCGAAGCTGATAGGGGCTCTCTAGCGATATCCCAATTTGTCGGTCACTACTGACATACGTCTCCGTTCCCTCCTTCAGGGAACGAGGGTTACATACGTAACCGAGATGTTTTCTACAGCTATTAAGCTGTTTGTAATGAAGGAGTCTGAACAAACATCTCTAAATCGAAGTTTTCCATCACAGTTGTTCCTGGACAAAACAGAAGTACTAAAATTTCTAACAAAGCCTACTGTAAAATACAATTAGGCAGGACTAGGAACGCTACCCCATATACCAACTAAAACCCATGGCCAAATCTAAAGTAGTTACACAAGAGAACAGCCAAAAAGTGGTCAGAAAAACATACCAATAGAACTGCCAAAACAAACTAAATACAAAATTAAACAAAACATGCTACAAAAAAAAAATAATAATAGAGTAGCAATGCATTAAACACAGAGAATGCTACAGAAAGACACGAGTATCAGTGCATTTGACATGGAGCATGCTACAAAAAACTAATAGTGTTGCAAACAAAAACTTTCAGTTAATGCAAGCTACAAAACAAGACAAAAATAGCATTACAAAGGCAGTTCAGATCTGTCCTGGACGAGCCCCCAATTTGTGTTATGACCCAGATTAGGGACCAACATAAGAAGCCGTTCAAAAGAAGTTATAAACAAGATTTGCAATGGCCAAGGCAAAAAAGATCAAATTCCAAAACCACCAACAACAGGTTTCCTGTGGTAGGCCCCAGTGGAGTGCTACCATCAGCTCTTAAATAGGCAGAAGCCACAGGTGTTGGAAATAATCAGGCTCCGCCCCCATTCAATTGGCAACTATGCTCAGAAAAGGAAAAAGAGAAAAAGAGCAGGGGCTCGTAACACATAGCAACACTGAATAGACATTTAGAAGTGTATTTTAAAATGCAAAGTACTGAAGAAAATAATAATAATAATAATAATAATAAAAGCTGTAAACGCTTGCATTTTTTGCAAGACTGTAAGTGTGTCCCATCGGATAATCAAAAGTTCTACACACAATTGCAGTCTTCACGCCCACTTGAACACCTGAGCCAAATACAGGAAATACGTCATGTAAGTAGAAAAGTGGTCAAGTGCAAAGACTGCAGGTGCTTCTCAATTCTTATTTGTGCATCCTTGTTTCCTCTCCTCATTTCCTTTCCTTGTGTCTTAGCTCCACCCCTTCAGGATGCGAGGGAAGAAAACAAGGACAAGATGCGAGGACGGAGGAATTGAATCAAGTGAAATTATATGTCCCACGAAATGATATAGCTCTCGAGTTATTGATCCGGGAAGTTTGAATCTGTGACTATAATATTGCCAACTTTACTGAACTGCTTGACATAAGCACTGACTGCATTTCTTTATATTTGAGTCCAACAAGTTGAAACTCTAAGAGCTGCGCATTATTTGTGTGCATTATTAACGTATGTCACTAACTGAAACACTACTGCCAACCAGCGGGACACTAAAGAGGAAGTTTTCTGAGCTCACAGCAAGGGAATGATAATAACTTTGCGAGGGAATGCAAAAGTTTTACGAGGGACAAATATCTTTGCTAGGGAACGCAAAGTTTTTCGGGGGAACGCAAAAGATTTGAAAAAAAAAAAAAAATTCCTCCCATCCCAATTTTTTTCCACCACCATGTCCCTTTAGGGGCTACGTATACATCAAATGAACTGCGTGATGGGACATGCAAGACATTACGAGCTGAACGGCGTTTCAGGGCGCCACTCATGCAAAGAATAATCAATATTTTTTTTTACCCATGAATAAAATTACGAAAAATCTAGCTTGATTTTTAATGTTTCAGTTTCTTACACAAAGCGAAAAAACAAAAATCAAACTCCTTCTTATTTCTCTTTATTTCTAAGTAAAAGTAAAAAAATCAAATCAGCCTACCAGGTACACAGACCCAGACCCGGACCCCAATAATCAGGGTATTTTCCATTCATTCATGTTTTGATTTGATATTGAAATCAGAAAAAATAAATTTGAATTTTTTTTTTTTTTTTTTCGTTTTTAAAATGAAAACGAAAAAAGAAAAAACTGGCTTGATTTTTCTTTTTTCATTCTGGGGTTGGAAACAAATAAGCAGTTTGAATATTCAATCTCTACATGTGGGCGGGAATGAAACGCCTCTTTCCGCTGATTGGTCAACCAGATGTCAAACTGATGACTAAACCAATTTTTTATTTTTTTGTTGTCTTTTTTAAAATGAAAAATGAAAAAAAGTGTGGTTTTCTAATTTTTCTGATTTCAATATCAAATTAAAAAACATAAATGAACGGAAGATACCCTGATTGGTTCCCAATAAAGCATCCAATATTGTTATTTCATTATTTCTTTACAAAACCAAAATGAAAAAACAAATAAAGAACTATCATCAATTAATTATGTAATCCTTAATTATGTTATCCTTCAGGAAACACTGAATATTATATAAACCTTTTTAACAATGTTGATTTTTTGTATGGGGCCTATTTTCTATGATGATTTTCTTTGAAATATGAAACTGTTTTTCTTGTTGTGTGTGTGTGTGTGTGTGTGTGTGTGTGTGTGTGTGTGTGTGTGTGTGTGTGTGTGTGTGTGTGTGTGGGCATGTTTTATTATTATTATTTTTACATATTATGAGAGAAAAGAGTCTGATGTTTTTTATTCAATCTTTTTTCATTTTTGGCTAAATGTTTATACAAACAAGAGTATAAGCTAAAAGTAAACATTTCTTCAAACTTTTACTTGAAGACTTAAAATAGCCTATAGGCTATTTCTGATTCTTCATTCAGGCTGGTGAGGTAATTGCGGCTGAGTGACCTGAGAATGACCTATAAAAGTTCTATTAATATTTTAAAAACCGAAGCAGCACAAACAAAACTTTTACCAGCACAAACTTAAGAAGAGGTCTTATTACAATGTTTGTTTTAATGGCACAAATCGAGCACAAACAAATGGCATCGGTTTCGTGCGATTTAAACAAAGTGGGGTGGAGAGTGTCGTCACAGCTCCACGATTATATTTGTTATTACTAAAGAGGGGAAATGGATAACTACAGTGTTCATTTTAACGGCACAAATCGAGCACAAACGAACGACGCCGGTTTCGTGTGTTTCAGATGAAGTGGGGTGGAGAGTGACGTCACAGCTCCCGAATTATATTTGTTATATCTGTCCAAGGAAAACAGTTACAGTGTTTGTTTTAACGGCACAAATCGAGCACAAACGAATGGCACCGGTTTGAAGCGATTTGAACGACATGGGGTAGGGAATGACGTCACACAACCAAAAAAATAATGCTCAATATCTCAAACACGTTCGTTTTTGCGGCACAAATCAGCACAAACGTAACAAATGAATTACATAGTTTTGGGGATTATTTCGTTTTATGGGGTGCCAACTTCATGGAGGTCTTCTAACGTTACCTCATGGTCATTAGCCGTCCCATATTTACCCGCACAACAGCCGCCCTCCTCACATTTGCCCTGCTTACAAAAGCTACTGCAGGAGATGCTACAGGACTCAGGAGCCTGTAACCAATGGAAACGCTTTGTCAGATTGATAGTTTTTTTTTTTTTTTCCTCCAGTTATGACCGTGGTTAAGTCATCCACCCCACCCGCACACCTATGCGCTTTCCGCACTGAGAGTCTGGACGCTGACTGAATGTCTGGATAGCGACTGGCTGCTGATTAGTCGTCCTTATAGTGACGAAATGTGATTGGATTAATGGATTATTGGTCTTGCATGTGATTGTATGTTATTGGTCTCTTTAGGCTCAAAGGACGCTATCCATAAAGTGCTTCTGGGAAACCGTGTTTTGACAACAGAAATTGCTATGCAACAACTCGTAAAATTAAAGTATAGTCATTTACCTTTGGATCTGTTGTGTTTTTCTGCTTAAGTATGCAGCTTTCTTATTTGGTAAGGTCTGGTGGATTCACATTTTTATTTGAAACATTGTGATTAAAAAACTATGTGTAAAACATTGTGAATAAAAACAATGTGTAACAGATACTAATGTCTTAAAAGAAAACAACCATAACCAAATAGATTATTTAGAATCATTTATTGGAATAAAAATCAGATCCAAACACACACAATACACAATGTACAGACTGAGTTCCTGCTCAAAATGAAGATGTGATCATGATAACCAGCTAACAGGTTATATTTAGATGTTGACAAGACAGGAAGCTTACTCATTTGACACTTTAAATGGTTGCAAGTTTAATTTTGTTTAAAGAACAGGTCACAAAATACACTGAAATGATAATATCAGGAAGATTCCTGTCACTAATATTTTACTTCTCAGCATAGGCTACACCAGCAATTAACAGCAATATAAAATCATTAACTTGCCATACTTGGAGAACTCTTACAACAATATATTTTACACAAAGCAAAATTACTCCTTACAGAAACAAATATAATAGCGTAGAGATTTGATAGCTATATGTTGTTATTAAATGAGAAAATAATTGTATAATTTTTTTTTATGTCATCAAAAGGGTGTTTATGAAGGAATATGTACATATGTACATCAAATGAACTGTAAAATATATTTCAGTTTGCTTTTTATCAATACTTTTGCTTCATTTGGTAAAATTGATGGAGCTCTTTAGACACACTATTAATTAGTATGCATTAATATGCATTAAATGAGAAATTATTGAATATATATATATATATATATATATATATATATATATATATATATATATATATTTATGGTCAAACAACATACATTGGTCAAACATTGCATCTTGGATTCTTTGTTTTTCTCTTTCTCTCGTTGATCCAATCTGTGTCCTCTTAACAACAAATTTTCAATCATAAACTTGTTAGTCACGTGAATGATCAGTAATCATTGTTGGGCTCCTGATTGATGTGGTTTTACTGCTTGGCTCTGAGAGCAATGTATTGATCTTCAAACATGGTAGACGCTTGGCCAAAAGTTTCAGAAAATGGCGTTGAAACTTCTTTCCCAAAAAGGTATAAAAGACAGGGCTGATGCAGCAGTACAGGTAGGCAAAGTTACGCGTTATGTACAGAACGTAGTCGAGGGCTTCTGAGCATTTATTCGGGTCTCCAAAGGATATCTTGATGGCTTTTAAAAGAATGACCACGTTGTAAGGCGTCCAGCAGATGAAAAAGGTGAAGACAATGACAAAGATGAGTTTGACCGCCCTGCACTTCTCCACCATGCGTGTGGACATGATCCTTATGGTTATGCGGGAATAGCAGTACAGGACCATAACTAGAGGCACTAGGAAGAAAAAGAGAAACTGCTGATAATAGCCGATCAGCTCCCACTTTGTGATGGTAGACTGGATGTAACCAGTCATTTCGCACAGCCTAACATTTTGACCATCCATCACATCATAAAGAACTATATCCTTTATACTAGCCAATATACTGAGCACCCAGATGATGGCGGACGATGCAAACGCATATTTTTTCTTCCTGCTGTGGGCTGCATTGATGGCGTGGACCACCGCAAGGTAGCGGTCAAAAGTCAGGAGAGTGAGGAAGAGGATGGAGCTGTTGAAGCCGATGAAATAACAGCTTCCCACCAACTTGCAAAGGCCACTGCCAAAGATCCATTCTGACTTGTGGTAGACTGCCCAAAAGGGAAGGCTGAAGGCAAAGATCAGGTCCGAGATGACGAGGTTGAGCAAGAAGATGTTGTTTACCGTAGTGAGCTTCTCATATTTGTAGATGATGCACAGCACCAGTCCGTTCCCCACCAAGCTCAGCAAGAAGTTGGTGTAATAGAACGCTGGGAGAAATGCTGCACCAAACTGGATGACATTACTTTTCTCACATAAACGAACCTCTTCGTATACAGCGTTATCTATTACCGTGTTATTGGCTTCTTCTAAAAATTTCACAATGTTCTCCCAATTATCCTCATCCATTGGTGTCTGAGGTCAAATTCTGTTGCAATAAAATAAAACAACAGCAAACACAGAGTTAATAATTAATATTTTGTATTGAGGTTCATTCTGAGCATCAAATATTGGCTTGACTCACCCCTTCCAGGTAAATGAGTGTGTGAAACTCTCTGCAGCCGCGACAGAACTGATGCAAACACGTTGTGGCTTACCGAGAAAAACTCAGCACACATCCTGAACAAGGAACTGTCAAGAGCATTTAAACCAACTCGTCAGCATTACGCAAAACCTCTTACCATCCCTTTTTTTGATCAAATGTCATGTAAAATTATTTACATTTTTTGAGAGGCGGAAGTGACAGAGTAGCAAGCAAAATGATTAAGAATTACACAATTTAATTAAATATTTTAAAATATTTATTGTAATTTAAAAATGTCAGTTACACAAATAAAATCTGTAAAAAAAAAAAAAAAAACATGACAAGGCTAAAATCCTACGTGTATTAAAAAAAAAAAGAACATCAACAGGAAACATGAAATAATAAATAGATGTTAATTGATGATCTTTGTACAAATCAGAAAGACATGCCAAAACTATAATAAGAGTACTGCTAAATTCTACAAGACATGTTCAAATTCTCAAACAATTGAAAGTATAATTAAATAATTCAAAAATGTTGTAGTAGTAAAAATGTTCCTAAAAAAACTAACAAATAGCCCTTGAGTAGAAGTATTTGAACGTAAGTGTTCAATTTATAGCCCGCAGAAATTGCTTCACATCCCGTACAGAGGTAGCTTGGCTAGGGCAGTGCAGTGGATACAGTATAGCAAATTTTCTTTAAAGGAACAGTTCACTCAAAAAAGAAAATCTGAAATTGAATATTAAATTGGTAACAGGACACATGAGAACCAACTATGTATGTATACAGTACATACTGATAATTTTTATGGTGCTACTTGTGTCATTTTTTGAAGCCCAATAGCCCGTATGGAACGAATGGAAAAGAGCGGCATCAAAAATGAGGATTCATTCAAATTAGAGATTCTACCACATTCAAGATTCTCAGACAGGAAAACACATCACATATTTAAGATCAAGATTCAAGATCATGACATCATTCTTTAGAGGTTATGAGTTCTTGAGGTCAATGCTGAGCACCAGAAATGTTCATCTGAGAGAGAAAAGACTGTAAAGAATCAGTAAGATCCCACTGTCCTGATGCTAAAAGTTAGGTCCTTTTCTAAATGGATCATCCCGAAAGCCATAGGCTTGATAACAAGAGGACAGGTCACAAATCCCCATGGATCCTGGGGTCCCACGTTTTCCTGGGGTGCCCGGAGTGCCAGGTTTTCCTGGTGGACCAGAAGGCCCAGGATATCCCTCACCGTCATCCCCACGTGGGCCCTGCAAACCTGTGGAAGAGAAAGTTACTTTAGACGTGCTTACAAAGACAAAATAAATAAATGGGAGGGATTGTTATCATGCATGAGTAGGATATTGACGTTTTTTTTTACCTGCTGGGCCAGGTGGACCTGGCAACCCGACTTCACCTTGTCCTTTAGCACCTTTCATACCCATTGGGCCAATATCACCTGTCAGAATAACATTTGAGCGGCATTTCCCTTTAATACTGTCACTTTATGATAAAAAAATAAACATCAAAACAGCTTCACATAATCCTCACCTTTCACCCCTTCAGGTCCCCTCCGCCCTGGAGGTCCTGGGTAGCCTAGAGACCCCGCCATGCCGGGATACCCTGGGGGTCCAGATGGGCCTGTTGGGCCTGGGGGACCTGGATCGCCTGGTGGTCCTTGTTTGGTTTCACAGTGCTGGCAACTTCTTTGGCCCATCACCTGCAGGAGCTGTGGCAGCTGGCCTGTTGAAGGAACATAAAAAGCAGTGGTTGTCAACATGTGTGACTGATATTTGGTACTAAACTAGGAGTAGAAATTCATTAAAATAAAATAACAATGAAATAGAAAATAAAAATAACAATGATATGTTGAAATGAAATGTTGAAATTTTAAATGTAATTTAAAATGTATTAATAATATAATTAAAAGATAATTAAAATAATTAAATTCCAGAAGTTTAAATAACAAACTTCTTCAGGATTTATACTTTTTTTTTTTTTATCTCATCTAATCGTTCACCACCATGGGGATTTTTAAAATAATTTTTTAGTCACAAACAGTAATTTCTACCCCAAAAAAAATATTTTAGAGCTTGATATCTGTTACAAACGAGTCTCCCGCACCAGATCACACACACATTCCAACTCCCATAAAAGGCACTCTTACTTACACTTCTGTGTGAAGTCTTGATTAGCCACGGTTGTCATTTCTGAGCGTTATTTCTATACTACCTACCTGTTGTTGACTTGGACTGTTTATCTGGATTCTGATTTCTGCTGCCTGCCCTGACCCTTGCCTGTTTATCGTTGTACCTTGCTTGCCGCCTGCCTCAACCCTCTGCCTGTTCTCTGGATTTGTCTCTGCTGTACTGGCCTTTGTTCTAATAAACTGCAGATGGATCAATACACTTCTGACTCATCACAATATCACTAGAAAAATGTCCATGACATTTATTTAGTTTTTGTTAATTTCCCTGATTTTTCCAGGTCTAGAAACCACACTTTTAAAATTCCTTCATCTATATGAAGTTTTCCCAGACTGTTCAAAGCCTGTTAACTGACAGTGATCACATATCACATATTTAAGTAATCACCATAAATTAGGTATCATTCAAAATTCATCCTGTGAAAACCATTTCGAAATTGGACACTGCATTACCATGGAAACGGTACTTTAATCCTTTTAGCATTTTCAAATTTTGAACACAACTTGGTTAGACATATGGCTTTGATTTTTATAGCAATTTTAGAATCAAGATTATAAGGTAAAATTTTGTATCAATTAAAATGTTTAGTTCAGTACATTTGCTTTTCATTAAACTTAAACTTCTATAACTTAATTGTATCTTTTTGAGAGCTTTCACTTCTGCAATAATCTGCTGAGTGTCTTTTTTAAAAAGAGATCAACCTTAGGTCTGTATTCCAAGTCATTCATGAATTACAACCATTTAAGTTCATATCTACACTAAAAGGGTGTAACAGTTAAAGTTGTAAGTGCTTTCTAAGAAATGCTGTTGAAAGTTGAACTGAACTAACACCACAACCAACACACTTGTAGCCAATCAGCAGTAGGGGGTGTATCCAATCATGATGGGGGAGGAGAGAGAGTGAACAAGAGAGGATTTGAAGAAAGACTGTAGAAAGAGAGTTGGCTGAGAGACAATGTGGAAAATTACTAGAAAATAAAGGCAAGAATAACATTTGTTTATATGTTTCACAGAACTAAGATATGCTGTTGTTGCAATGTTAACTACAGTAACAGGACAGTTTTGAGTGTCATTGTTTGTCTGGAGCTGCTGTGCTACTGGAGACTAACCACAAACTCTTGCTTGTGTATACTCGTGTGTACTGTACAGTGTGTTAATTTTTTTCTTCGTTGTCATTTGTTTGTCATCTTCGCTTTATTTTTCACAAAGCATTATTTTGCATTATTTAGCTATTGTATTGATCCACTGCATTGCATGTTCGTGCATTTTGTGGGCGGAGCAATGAAGGGTGTGTTTGTTTGGGTTGATTTCAAATATCAACAGTGCTTCCTAGAAATCGCCAAAGACTATAGAATAACACAAGACATGTCACTCGTATTGTTTTGAAAGGGAGAAAGTGTAACACGCAATATGGCGAGAGGCGTTTCAAAGATGGCTGCCAAGTGAAATGACTTGTCTTAAAGGGACTTAGAAATTGCTTACTGCACCTTTAACAGATTAAATAAAAATAAGAGTTGTTGAGAATTGAATCAAAATAAGAAACATACTAGATGAATTGATCGTTTGCAAAGACGCGCCTCCTTTAGTTACTGTTGCTATGTCCGACAAGCCATGTCGCTCTCACATCATGTTCTCACAGTGAAAATTGCATCGCGGAGCAAAGAGGACACTGACAATGTATCGACAGACAAGACAGAGCAGGTTACTTTTGATATTAAACAAAGTCTCAAGTTTAAAATTTTGTAATTTTTAAAGAAATGTAAACAATAAATACCATTTTGTGGCTCTTTAATGTGTCGTGACAGATCGCTTTAGTGCCTCAACTAAAGTGGCTCATGAACCGAACATCTCTTCTCAGTAGTTAATTTATATCGTCAAATAAACATGAATGAATCACAATTCACACATTTGCGGATTTGGCATTATGATTGGTTAGATCGCATTTCAATAAACCTCACGGCGAAAGATCAGTTCCAAATTATGTTTTTGCACCCTTGAAGGGGACTTCGAGAAGGGGGTACCATTTATTGGGGCGTTCCAAATGAAAGTGAACAACTGAATCCCTTCACAAAGGGCCCTTCCACAAGTTTGCTAGTGAAGGGTACATGGAAGGACTTCACTTCAAGGAAGTACTTTTGCGATTTAGATGGTGGGAGTGATTGTGTTAAAGGGGTCCTTGATAATGATTTCACTTTTTTAACTTTAGTGTGTAATGTTACAGAAATCGCTTTTAAAAGACTACAACAAATGGCTGGTAGGGACTACAACAAGCTTCTTTCAGTGTTGGAGACATCACAAACCCAAAAATGTATATAAACCCCACCCCCGATAACATGCAACAAAGCGGGTGAGGCCATGTTGGGCTGCTTTAGAGAAGAGGAAGAGTTGTTGTAGTAAAATGTTATTGCCATGCCATCACTGGTAGGGGAGTGCCCTTTTTTTAGGTCAGAGCAACTGCCCCTTAAAATTCCTGTGCACGTCCCTGGTAGTAAACATTTGAAGTGGATCAAAACCTAACATCAAAGTTGTCCTAAAACGTTCTTCTTATGACAACTTAGTTCTTAGGACATCTCTAATGAACTTTTTTGATCCACTTAAAATGTTGACTATCATGATGTTGACTAATGTCTCCATCAGTGTCGACTCCGGTTTGAACAATGTAAGGCTGAACAGCGTTACTGACAATCCTCATTTTGTCTGCGTGAGATTCTCCAGCTTTGTTGTTGTTGAGCAACCAAAGCGCAAACTGTTAAAGCTCCACCCTCTTCTTTAAAGGTTTTTGCTCACACCCAAATAGGGGCAAATTTGACAAGCTATAACAAATGATCTGTGGGGAATTTTGAGCTGAAACTTCACAGATACATTCTTGGCACTCCAGAGACTTATATTACATCTTGTAAAACAGGTATTATAGGTCCTCTTTAATGTATAAACAGAATCATTCAAGTTGTTTTGTTTGTGACATATTACACACATTTTTGTCATACATTTCATATGAAGTTTAAATACGTTTCATAGTTAAGAAATGTGTTTAACAGTAGATAAGTTTTTGACTACATGCAAGGCCCAAAGAAGAGATGGCAAGTTTCAAAGTTGAGAGAAGAGAGGGAATACACTCATACACATATATAATGCATAACTTCATTATAAAATGTATATTTATTTGCTAATAAGCTAATGAGGTGATGGACGTCACAATGTCATATCAAAACACATTTTGATATAATATTGGGTACTCAGTGATTAAATGGGGTTTCTAATATGACAGACTACCGCTCAGCATCATACACACCTGCAAACGCAGTTGCTAGATATAATGCTGTTAGGTGTCATTTCATGGCTCTCTGGAATACCTCATTCTGGTCAATTGTTGTGTTCTACAATCAAACATTTTTGTATAACAATGCTAAACTGAATACTTTAACACTGTCCCTGGCAACCATTTCCTACATATCTGTGCTAGTTTCACATCTCTCATTCTCACATAATAAATTATTCATGTATTTAATTATTTGTCAAATAGTGTGCAATGAGCAAAATACTGTACAAATGCCTCACACTGGCATCGTGATCATTCTGACGCGATTTATTTTGCAATAATGACCATTTGACTGTCCGTTATCCCTTACTATGTGAAAGCTCTTATTGTGGACTCAAAATTGTGGTGTCTGGTGAAGATGGTGTAAGGTCTGTGGCAGTAGCATCTATATGTAAATAGCCAAGTGCTGGCTCAACACATTGATTTCACGGCCGTATTTAGGTTTTTCTTCTTCTTACAGAGAACTGAAAGTCACAAAACTCCTCCTACCACTCCAGATGTTTCCAGCTATCTGACCATGAGGCATGCAAACACACTCCTCCATTTACACACACTGTTTTTCATAGAGTTATCATAGAGTTAAATGCTATTCCTCAGGAGTTTCTTTAGGCACATCCCATTTCATGTACTTATGCACTATTCTATGACGTTAACCGAAAAAAATGAAGTGAGGAATGTTGGACACTTCATGCACTCGAATGTTGCAGCTTTAAATGGATAGCTCACTCAAAACTGAAAATTCTGTCATCATTTACTCCCCCTCAAGTTGTTCCAAATCTATATATATATATTTTTTTTTTGTTCTGCTGTACACAAAGGAAGATATTTGGAAGAATGTTTGTTACCGAGCAGATCTCACCCCCCATTGACTACCAGAGAAGGGGGAAAAAAATGAAGAGTTCAGATGCAAAAGCCGCTAAATGCCATCTCTGTCAAAAATGAGATAATAACATTGAACGAATGCTTACGACACGTAGTACACGTTCAACAAATCACGTGCTTCAAATCCTCTACATCGCAGCATCAGCCCATTCAGAAATATCGGTTTGTTGACAAAAGCCTCTAGACGCCACTTCCCTTTGGCAGCAAAAGCCGCTATATTCCGAGAACCAATCAGAAGGCGCGAATCGAATCATATGATTCCGAGCGGTTTCAATATAGCGGCGCGCTGAGGAGATTTTTTTTAGAGTCAGATTCAGATTGACATTTTTAAAATAAAAGATGGAGTACGATGAAATGGATCAGCCTGTCCTACTAATATTGAATGGCAGAAGAAAATGTTATTTACCTCAAAACTCCGCCTGTCATAAGGCAAAATAGCCTACAGTGGAAATGGCTTGGTCGCAATTGTATCATGCACTCATAACAGTTCTTCGTGCAGTGCCGTTACTTTGAAGGAATCGGATTTATTATACATCAAACAACAGCTCTATTTCGCCAAAGAAAAAGTCAAACAAGACGCTATGTCTCATATGGAAGCTGTGCCATAAATGGAGGAGGCAAAAAGTGAAGGCTTAAGAGACGTGTTAGATCCCTGTGTAAAGAGGTTTGTCTACTGTTTAGTTTTAAAGTGATAAGTGCTCTCATCTTTTTCAGGGTTTTTAGTTGCATCTTTAGTGATTTTTCAACTATTTACCATGTCTTGTCCCAAATAGGTGGATTTAGAGGTTTTTGCAAAAAAGCACGAGTGGATTTAGCTGGTTTTGACGCAAAAGAAAATCGAACTTGTTAAAAACCAATAAATTGTCTAGAGTGACATTTTTTAAAAAAAAAGTTATTTTATTCACTAGCTAATAACCTTATCATTACCTTTAAAATGAAACCTGGACTTGATTGTAAAAGCCTGGTAAAAAATGCTCATTTTAAAGAAAAGAAGTCTGATGGATTTAGAGGGTTTTGCATCTGAACTCTTCAAATACTCTGGTAGTCAATGGGGGGCGAGATCTGCTTGGTTACAAACATTCTTCCAAATATATTTCTTTGTGTACAGCAGAACAAATAAATTTATATAGATTTGGAACAACTTATTACTATTGGGCGAAACTTATTACCTCAAAACATTTAAGTAATAACTTAAAATCTTTGTGACAAGTAAGGGCAGGGCTGAGAGACATGGAAGCGGAGCAAGGCCAGTGTGTTTCACAGATGTCTCTCATTAATAATCACGCCACCTTCATCCCTTTGTTCCCACAGTTCTCAGCCTCGCCCCACTCATCATAATGTTAATTACATACTGTTCATTTACATAAATATTACATTTAGATCTTGGTTAAATAGTAAATAACGCATGCAATCAAAAAGACTGTCATTATATACTTTGTATATAAACAAACAACATACAGTATATGTGGTCTTAAAAGTTTTGTAGCCCATCCTCAACCTAACCACAGACTCTTCACCACAATGGTACATTTACCGTACAAAACTAACGTAACAGAACCCTCTTTAAATCCCAACATAACAAAACATTAAACACTAACTTATGTCTCCCTATGTTAATCATGTGCAAAAACACACAAAATAACACTTAATCTTAACATTTATTTTTCTTATACATTTAGAATTAGAAATCTGCTGCAACTCAATAATATTGAGTTCAGCTTACTACAATCAGATTTCATGTAGTTCACACAACTTTTTTCTATTAAGTACAATTAACTTTATTAATTGTGGTAAATGAACTCATTTTTATTTAATTCATTTCACTATTCAGTTTTACAGGAGGGGGAGGGGAAATCAGACTCCCTTTAAGTGGATGTTAAATGACAAAATTACCTTTTAAAATTCATAAATGGTTGAGTAAATAGTGCATAGCGTATAAGTGCATAATGTATAGTGCATCATTTGGTACAAAACTTTTGTCTTTTCTTCCAAAATAAATTTAGATAATTAGATTTTATGATTGATGCACAATGTAAAATGTCACAGACAAGATTCTAAGATGTTGTGGGTGTGTTGCTAAGGTGGTTTTTCTCACTTATTTGTTTGCTAGTGTGATAATTTCTTGGTAAGGATGAGCAATAGTGATAGTGATGTTTGCATAAGCATATTTTTCATGAATTTGTTCATTTGTCTTTACCTCACAAAATGTATTTGCCATTGAAACGAGATAAAAGACTCTTTATAACAGTACAAAACATGAACACTTACTTTGTAGCACAGAAGCACAAATCTTCATAAGCTGCTCTTCTGAAGGTGGCTTGCCCTATAACACAGTGTGTCATATTTGAATAAGAACATTACCATCATACATACTTTATAAATGCTCATAAGCAGCATCACACTCACTGGTTTCCCTGGGTAACCTGGAACTCCTGGTTGTCCTGGTAACCCATCTAGACCTGAAAAGCCTTGAGATCCAGGTGGCCCTGATGGACCCACATCTCCCTTTTTCCCATCAGCCCCTCTGCTCCCAGGATCCCCTGCTACACCTGGCTGAAAGGGAGTGGGGGAGAACAATTCAAATCAGTGTCATCACTGTTATAGACTTAATTAAGAAATATCAGTAAAAAATACTTGTTCTTTTTTTAAATCCTTTATTTTTTGTGCACATTAGAGTAATGTGAGTAGAAGTGTTTTAAAGTGCCCCTATTATGGATTTGTGAAGATTACCTTTCATGCAGTGTGTAATGTAGCTGTATGTGAATGTGAACAGTCTGCAAAGTTGTAAAGCTGAAAGTGAATCATAAATAAAGTTATTGTCTCTCAAAAGAAAGAGTCGACTCTGAACCGCTTAAACAAGAAATTTTTAATTCGAATCCCATTTCACACATTTGCATAACGCCCGCTTACATTCCGCGTTGACATCCTGCAAAAACTTGAACCCAGCTCAAACACTGAAGCAGCCTGGTTCGTATTGTGTACGTGTCGAGAAGACGCTGTTTTCTGCTCTGCAAAAGCAAATTCCTTTTTAAACACTTCCAAAGGATGAGGATGTGAAGAGTCAGTGGTTAAAATTACCACAACAATACAACAGCAGTATAGCCTTCTGACGATAGCTTCACAAATCTCTGTGAGGTCTAAAAGTTATTTACAAAACGCTTCTCCACTAAGATGGGGCAGTACCTTGTAGCATTTTGATCCTCAGAATCACAACCTGTAAGTATGAATAATTACTGAAGTATATATTTTACACCAAGTGTTCAAAATACAGTTTTGTGTTTTAGCTTGTGTTGGTCTCCGGCTAACTCACATTATTAATGTTTTACTGAAATAGTTCTGCTAATCAGCTGTAGCACACTATTAGCCTACCTAAAATTGTGTACATTAAAGGGATAGTTCACCCAAAAATGAAAATTTGATGTTTATCTGCTTACCCCCAGGGCATCCAAGATGTAGAGGACTTTTTTCTTCAGTCGAATGCAAATTATGATTTTTAACTGCAACCGCTGCCGTCTGTCAGTCAAATAATAGCAGTGATTGGGAACTTGAACAATAAGAGTCGAAAAAACTTCCATAGACAAATCCAAATTAAACCCTGCGGCTCGTGACGACACATTGATGTCCTAAGACACGAAACGATCGGTTTGTGCGAGAAACCGAACAGTATTTATATAATTTTTTACCTCTAATACACCACTATGTCCAACTTCGTTCAGCTTCCGGCTAGTGAGGTCTGATCGCGCTCTGACAACAGAAGTGATGTCTCGCGCTCATTGAAGTAAATGGGCGAGACATCACTTCCGTCCTCACAACGCGTTTTTTGACCTCACTAACAGGAAGCTGAACGAAGTTGGACATAGTGGTGTATTAGAGGTAAAAATTATATAAATAATGTTCGGTTTCTCGCACAAACCGATCGTTTCGTGTCTTAGGACATTAATGTGTCGTCACGAGCCGCAGGTTTTAATTTTGATTTGTCTAAGCAAGTTTTATTTACTGTTATAGTTGAAGTTCCCATCTACTGCTATTATTTGACTGACAGACGGCAGCGGTTGCAGTTAAAAATCATAATTTGCGTTCGACTGAAGAAAAAAAGTCACCTACATCTTGGATGCACTGGGGGTAAGCAGATAAACATCAAATTTTCATTTTTGGGTTAACTATCCCTTTAAAGGGTTAGTTCACCCAAAAATGATTAATTACTCACCCTCATGTCAATTCCACACCTGTAAGATCTTTGTTCATCTTCAGAACACAAATTAAGATATTTTTTGATAAAATCCGATGGCTCAGTTAGGCCTCCATTGCCAGCAAGATAATTAACACTTCCAGTGCCGAGAAAGCTACTAAAGACGTATTTAAAAGAGTTCATGTGACTGCAGTGGTTCAACCTTCAATGTTATGAAGCGACAAGAATACTTTTTGTGCACCAAAAAAAAAAAAAAAAAAAAGACTTTATTCAACAATATCTAGTGATGGCGATTTCAAAACACTGCTTCATGAAGTTTACGAGTCTTTTGTTTCGAATCAGAACTGTTTTGAAAATGTCTTTAGTAGCTTTCTGGGCATCTGAAAGTGTTAATTATCTTGCTGGCAATGGAGGCCTCACTGAGTAATTGATGACAGAATTTTTCATTTTTGGGTGAACTAACCCGATGGAGCAAGATTTGTTTTACAAACTAGAATGTTACATCAATCATTCATGTGCCATGATCATGAGTTGGAGTGCCCTGTTTAGCCACCAGAGGGCACTCCAACAAGGACTATTGTTCACCTCAGACTACATTGCCCATAATTCACCTCCTGGACTCATTATCCTCATTTCATTGCACCCAGATGTTTTGTGTTTGCTCATTAGTTTCTGTCTATTTAGTCTCAGTTGTTTCTACCTTTGTTTGTGGTTCGTTATATTTTGTTATGTGCACTCTGTATTCCGGGTTTTTGTGTTTGTGGACTGTGCTGTGGAGTTTGACCCTTGCCTGTTTGATTATGCCTTTGGATTAAGCAATAAATGCTGCGCTTGGATCCTAACATCTTGTTTTTGTGTGCAACTGTGACATCATGTTAGTGCTTGGCTAACATCTTCGCTGTGATTAATACAGTTAATAATACAGTTCCCACATGTGCATAGCAATAAATTAGAAATATACACATCAGTTTGTTGATGGACAGCATTGTTAATGCTGATGGTGAGGAATTACAGTTGCAACATCTCATAATGTACGACAAACTGAGTAGCATATAACTGAAGTCATTTTTGCGATAGAGGTTTGGGTTGAATAACTAGTTCTCTAGTATGGTAAAATCGATGCCGTTGTTACTGTCTTTACGGTGTGTACAATCGCTGAGCTTTAGGAAGCCTCCGGCGCTGTAAGTGTTTTCACAGGCCTGGTTGCTTATTTGTCTTGCGAGATCTGGCAACACTGATGGCAGTGTACAAGTAAGCACCCTTAACTATGCCTTGGGGGGCAAGCGGAGAATATTTTTAGTTTATTCACCTTCAACGCAGAGGGAGATGATAAGAACTACGAACTGGTCCTCAAAAAGTTTGATTCTTACTTCATACCAAAGCGCAACATAATTCACGAAAGAGCTTGCTTCTATCTGCGCGTTCAGCGCCCAGGGGAGAGAGCGGAGTCTTTCATCCGCTCCCTTTATGAACTGTCTGAGCACTGCGAGTTCGGGTCCGCCCGTGAGGAATATATATATATATATATATATATATATATATATATATATATATATATATATATATATATATATATATATATAGGTGAAAGAAGAAGAAGAGGAGAGGGTAGATATAAATCGCCCTTTAAATAGCTGGGGGATTGATTATAAACGCAACGGTTTGATTGATCACCCATCTCACTCTCGCTTCTTCCTCCTCCCATCTGTCTGGCTCAGAATTGATCACCCATCTCACTCTCGCTTCTTCCTCCTCCCATCTGTCTGGCTCAGATCCAAATCTGAATGGCCAGGGGGTTTTCCATGCCCTCCTGATCTCAAACGCGGAGATCAGGAGAGAATGGAAAGTCTATGGGATCTGCAACATTCATGGAAAAGAAAGGAACCGTTCGTCAAGCCGTCGCGCACTGCCCCTTTCTTAATGCGCTCACACGGCAGCTGCAGCCCACCGAAAAGCACGTCCTAAAAACACAGCAGCTCACATACCCAGTGGCCAGAGGAGCGCTCGCTGTTGGACGCAGTGACATCAAACACGAACGTCACCGTCATCCAACTCACAACCTCGTCAACCCTGGGGAAGCCGAGAGAAATATAATTCTTCTCAGACTTCCCAACGAACTCACAGGGCTACAATAACCAGGTACAGATGCAGACACCTCCTCCCTCAGGAAGAATGTCAAATGAGAACACAGTGTCGCAACAGGAGACACGCTCACAGTGAATAGACAAACACACATAGACGCCGCCCTCAAGCATCGTCTATGCGCTCGCTCCTCTCCAGACAGAAAAACACCAGAAACGTGTACATCAAGTGTCAAACCACTGGGACACGGATGAACACATCCTCCTGGACGTTTGCAGATATAAAAGGATTAATTTTTCTACCGGAGTTTGTGAAACAATGGCTCAAACAAAACAGTCCCGAAAAGACAAGAAGATGTTGACTGCTTCCTCAGGTGCTCCCTTTATACGTCACAGTTCATATAAAGTTGAAGTTCCCTTTCGAAAGGGAACCACTGATTTCCACGCCACTTCCTGAAAGGCCATGGAAGAGGATCGGAATTGATCTGTGCGAACACAACAAACAGGCCTACCTAATTATTTAGGACTACTACTCACATTTTCTAGAGGTACCACACATGCCCACAACTACCAGTACACAAGTAGTGCACAAACTGAAAGCCATCTTTGCCCGCTTTGGTATAGCTGAGGAGGTGGTCAGCGACAACAGGCCACAATTCAACAGTTCAGAGTTCAAAGAACTGGCTCGTGAGCTGGATTTCAAACACATAACCTCTAGCCCACATCACCCACAAGGGAACGGGCATGTTGAAAGAGCTGTAAAAATAGCCAAAATAATCCTAAAGAAAAAAGACCCACTCCTGGCACTTATATGTTATAGATCCACTCCGTGCAGCAGTACAGGTGCCAGTTCAGCAGAACTCTTAATGGGTCGCAAGATTCGAACAACCTTACCCACCCTTGACAGAAATCTGTTACCCAAATGGCCGAACACAAAAGTCATCAGAGAAAATGATGCAGCCAAGAAAAGGGAACAGGCTCATTACTTCAACCAGCGACATGGTGTGAAAACCCTACCTCTTCTGTATCCAGGGAATCAGGTCCTTACCAAACTGGACACTCAGAAATCCTGGTTAACAAAGGCAACTGTGATGAAGGGGAGTGTCACACCACGGTCGTATCTACTAGAGACGGAGCAAGGGGGTATGTTATGACGCAACAGATGGCACCTGCAAGAAGTGCCTGTGGGGAAACCAATAACAACATCTGTAAATACCCCACAGTACTACACAGTACTACAATACTGCACTACCAACAACACAGAGTGCTGATAAATCACTGGAAAAAAGACAAGAAACTCCTGAACAAAATGAAACAAAACCAAAGTCTTCTGATGGACTGATACAAACCAGGTCTGGCAGGATTAGCAGACCACCACAAATCCTGGTCCTATAAATGGAAAAGGAAAGATAATAGACAGAAATGCATAGTAGGGTTAGTTTGAGAAATGTTAAGAGATGGTGAATGGAGTTTACAGCACTGCACAGAGTTCTGGTAACAAAATTTAATTATTCTTAGTTAGAATATGTAACTGTGTATGTTCTACATATGGAAGGGAAATGTTATGCTTTACATGCATGCAAGTTACATGAATATTTGAAGCAACACTGTTGTTCCAACATTCAAACGAATTTGTAAAAGGGGGAGATGTAATAGAATGGTGATTAGTTATGACTGCAGGTACGACGTAACAGGATGACGTAGAGAGAGGGCAACAATGGTTGATGTGATGTGTGTGTGGTGCTGCTGTTAAAATGGTTGTTAAACGAGTTCACTAAAGTTTCAGTAAAAAGTTCAAATAACACAATCAGGGCATATATTCTTTTACCACTTAATTATATCCATTTTCATATTTATTTTACATTTGTCAACATTTCTAAGTTCCACAACATTGTTTGAGTGCTAACATTATTTCTGATTTGATTGCATGCCAGACCGCGCCAACACGAGCCATGAGGCCAGTTTGCAACTAAGGTAAGACTATTTAATGCTCCTGGGGCTCTAACGTTAGTTGTTTGTGCTGGCAAATTTAGGCAATAATATTGTCACGATCACCATCTGTTGTCATGTTCAACAGATGGTGTCTCCGTCATGTTCCTGTCACTTCCCGGACTGCATTCCCCATAATCCTCTCTGCCATTCACATGCATTCACTCCACCAATCATCTGTTGCCACATACAGCCTTGCACACTCCACACTAATCACCACACCCAGCTGATACACATTACCTGGACTATAAAGGACTTTCACACACACCACCTCACCGCAAAGTCTTGATTACCCTGGTATCATTTCTGAGCGTTTATATTCCTGTCTGCCTGTCTGTTGCTGTTACTGTCTGTTCCCTGTTACTGTCTGTTCCCTGTTATTGACCCGTTGCCGCCTGTCCTGACCCCTGCCTTGTCAAACGTCCTGTGAATGATATCTGCCTGTCCTGACCATTGCCTGTTCCCTGATTATGACTCTGCCTGTTCCTTGCTTTTCCTGTCTGATCCTGATTGACCCTGCCTGTACGACCACGCTCACTTCTAATAAACGCTGCATTTGGATCTTACCATGAGTCCCGCATCATTACAAATATGCGCTTTGTCTCACATTTTAGGACCGCCGTGCGTTATTTTCCACAGTCTCGGACCACTCGGACCGTGTAAGTGCAGCATCGTTAGGTGCGAATCTGCACCCCGCGCTCGAATTCTAGTGAAACCGCGTCACGGTTATATATACTAACGTTATATTTCTGGCCACGTATGAAAAGACCCGTTCCAGAACTAGAGATGTGTCTATCGTGTGCACTTCATTTGCAATCGTTTGTTTGCAATCTCACTTTAATATATAATTTGTGAGATGACAAATTGAGCTTCTGACTGCATCTCTTCGCTGAACTTTATTTAAAGTTAACTATTTGCATTTTTCTTCACCAACAGCTGTCGTCATGCCGGTGAAAGTTCAATATCATGGTGCATACCAAGATTTTCTAAATGAAGGTAAGTGCTGTGGCTTTGAAATTAAAGCCAGTCATATAGCAATTGGGCTTAAAGTCCACAGGGCTTGTTTCAAGCTTTGCTATTTGAGTTTGCAAAAAAAAAAAAAAAAAAAAAAACAGTATTTATGACAATTAAAAAAAAAAAAAAAAGACTGATGTGGTAGAGGACACACACTGAAGTCATCAAAATTTAAACTTAAGATGTCTGGTGGTAATCCTGATGGTATTTGAAACTATATATTGTGGAAAAAAAGCGCTACACAGATAAATGTGAATTGAATGGTAAATATTAATACTTTAATGTTTTAACACTTCAGGCATTCTTTTAAAGGGATTGTTCACCCAAAAATGAAAATTTGATGTTTATCTGCTTACCCCCAGTGCATCCAAGATGTAGAGGACTTTTTTTCTTCAGTCGAACGCAAATTATGATTTTTAACTGCAACCGCTGCCGTCTGTCAGTCAAATAATAGCAGTGATTGGGAACTTGAACAATAAGAGTCGAAAAAACTTCCATAGACAAATCCAAATTAAACCCTGCGGCTCGTGACGGCACATTGATGTCCTAAGACACGAAACGATCGGTTTGTGCAAGAAACCGAACAGTGTTTATATAATTTTTTACCTCTAATACACCACTATGTCCAACTTCGTTTAGCTTCCGGTTAGTGAGGTCTGATCGCGCTCTGACAACAGAAGTGATGTCTCGCGCTCATTGAAGTATATGGGCGAGACATCACTTCCGTCATCACAACGCGTTTTTTGACCTCACTAACAGGAAGCTGAACGAAATTGGACATAGTGGTGTATTAGAGGTAAAAAATTATATAAACACTGTTCGGTTTCTCGCACAAACCGATCGTTTCGTGTCTAATGTGTCGTCACGAGCCGCAGGTTTTAATTTTGATTTGTCTATGCAAGTTTTATTTACTGTTATAGTTGAAGTTCCCATCTACTGCTATTATTTGACTGACAGACGGCAGCGGTTGCAGTTAAAAATCATAATTTGCATTCGACTGAAGAAAAAAAGTCACATACATCTTGGATGCACTGGGGGTAAGCAGATAAACATCAAATTTTCATTTTTGGGTGAACTGTCCCTTTAAGGTCTCCACAATATAGTGTAAATGTTTTATCTTTAGCCCTGTATGAATTAAAACATTTATAGACGTGAAACATTAAATTGTTTTGCTTTTCTCTCTTAGTCACACACAAGATCCTCAACCTCCAGCACATATACTCATTCTTTGTCTGACCATCAGCAGCCCAAAACCAGCAAACAAAGGCCAGTGACAGATTTAGCATAGATGTGATGGCAAACAGGTATGCATGTTGTTTTTCACAATTAATTTGTCTGTACTAAGTACCTTCCATCATTTTAAAAAGTCTCAAGTTGTAACCCATAATGTTGTTTAATCAGATTGTCCATGACGCTGTGGGATTACAAATTTAAGAATCTGTTTAAGATCTGATGATCCTACATCCTGACATAACATCACCTGAAATACTAAGATGAAGAACATTGTATTTAGCATGTTAAGGTAAAGATGACGACATTAGATGAATGATTCTGTTTAGCAAGGTTTCAAGCAAGGGTTTTCTGCCAGTTCCTGTTCTCTTTATTGTATGTCTAATGAGTCAGATTACTGAGATTCTCACCTTTTGTTGTTAATGGCTCTTGGAGCCCCTGTCCCATTCTTTGAATAGGTATGCTGATTGGATTAGTACTGGCGACACTCTAGAGTCTGGGGCAGGTTCTTATACCTGAATACTTCATTTGCATGCTTTGTTTAAGGTCATCTCCCTGGTGCTTTGTCTCTATCCCTAAGCACTGCCCCCTAAAATGTATATAAACTTCAATGTACACTGCCTTAGTGAGACTTGGATGACTACAGCGACACACACAGTGCATTTCTCAATAAAGAATAACTTCTGCTTGAAAGATATCCCAAAGTCTCCTGGTCTCTGTTTCGACGAGGAAAAAAGTTTCCAACAAGTTTTTTTGCCGTGACCTGGATAGAGGAGCTCACCTCAATCCAGATTGAAACTTCAAGCTCAACAGAGATCTGATCCAAAAGAAGATCCAGGCTGAATTTTCCTGTACACCCAAGGGTTAGTGAGTGATACTCTATCCAAAAGAACCATTAAGACCAGTACAAAATTTTTATCCTCTGCGCCGTCAGAGAAGAGTTAACAGACAGCTGTAGGGTTTGGTTAACTAAGTTATCCTCTAAAAAAATGTTCTTTTAGAGATGAAGTTTATCCTCTGTTCAGGCAGGGAAGATTCGCATTAAGTGCTAATATTGGTATCCTCTGTTCAGGCAGGGAAGTTTTAGCATTACGTGCCAATATTGGTATCCTCTGTTTAATCAGGGAAGATGGTGTGTTAACAGAATAGCCATCCTCTTTTTTGCTAGAGAAGAGAGTTCATCCTCTGTTAATTCAGGGAAGGTTACAACTGTTACAGTGTGTTAGCAAGTTGGTTCTACTCTGCTCACCAGAGAAGGTTGAATACATTACGATGTGTAGTAACTAGGTTAACCTCTGCTCTGTCAGGGCAGTGTTGAAGTGTATTGTTGTGCCAGAAAGACTACAAAATGTTGAGAAAGAATGCTAGACTAATTCCAACAACTGAGAAAGGTGGACTAGCTACTCCTTCATGGACAGATAGTGAGTTCAAATCATTGTTAGGAAAGCACATGGACTTAATAGTGACTGTGTCACACAGATTGGATTTGACAAAGAAATTTCGGATTCATTCAGAAAAAGTTTGGTCTATTGAAGAAAGCAAACAGGTACGTGGTGCTTGTATTCGGAAGAAAAATATGAAGGGCATTATCTGCTGCCACAGAGAATTTACTCTATCCATTGCCATTGCAAAAGAACAAATCCAGTGTATTGCTAAGTTAGAAGAGCAGAACAAACAGTTGCACACTCGAGTGTCTCGTCTCACTCAGAAGTTGGGCCTTAACAAAGCCTCAACCAAATGTGACTCAAAAGACCAACAGTCAGATGAAAGCTATCCTGACTTACAGTCTTTCTGTAGACTTGAGGGCAATAGCAATACTGGATTGATGGATAAAGATGTAAATGCTGTTGAAGTGTGTGGAGCGAGACAAAAGGCTCAGAGTAGGGTAAAAGGGGTTGACACAGTTTCATCTGTAACCCCCATACTGCAGTTGCAAGCAGTCAGTACCGCTATAGGTCCTGAAGACATAGAGAGACTTGCTGAGAGTTTGCCATCAGTGCAGAGAATTTTTTCTGAATTTAGGATAGAGTTGTCCAGAAAAATGAAGCTTAATGATATGTCCCTAGCTGAAGTGTGTGGAGCGAGACAAAGGGCTCAGAGTAGGGTAAAAGGGGTTGACACAGTTCCATCTGTAACCCCCATACTGCAGTTGCAAGCAGTCAGTACCGCTATAGGTCCTGAAGACATAGAAAGACTTGCTGAGAGTTTGCCATCAGTGCAGAGAATTTTTTCTGAATTTAGGATAGAGTTGTCCAGAAAAATGAAGCTTAATGATATGTCCCTAGCTGAAGTCACACAGCTAATGTCACAAATCCTGAAAGAGTCAGAATTCAATGATTTTGAAAGTGCTGTAAATAGTTCTGAGTTTCAGCATTCCAGTAAAGGTGAATTGAGAGAAGGAGTTCTGAGAGTGTTACAGAACCATGTTGGACCAAAGGTAGACTGGTCAAAGATCACTAGTTGTGTACAGAAGAAGGATGCAACTGTAAGTGAGTACACTGAAAGATTTTGTCAGTCAGCTGCAGCATACAGTGGAATAGTTGACACTCCAGAGAAGGTGTTAGAGGATAATGGACGACTGGTCTGCATGTGGTTTGATGGGCTTTCATCAGAATACAGAAATGCATTGTCTTTCTTAGACCTCACATGCTCCAATGGAACCCTGCAAAACAACTTGGATAGGTTAGCTATTTGGGAAAGGGACTCCGATGTCAAGACAAGAGTGAAGATTGCAGCAGCATCCTTTAAGGTCAACACTGAGAATCGACAGAAACGTAAATGTCCTAATAGAAAAGGCAGTTGTCATTACTGTGGTAATCCTGGACATTGGATGAAAGAGTGTAGGAAAAACAAAAAGAGTAAAGCTGTTACAGCTCCTACTCAGTCTACTTGCTACATTGAAACTGCCCCTCCCCTCTTCTCCAAACTCTTGGAGCAGCAGCTTGCTGACATGCTAACCATTTGGGCTGTGAGTGCTTTATTCCCCCAGTAATTTACAAGAAAGCTGAAAGACTCATTCTGAACAAAAGAAAGTTGACTATCACTTCCACCATTCAGGGACACAGGTTAAGTACACTCACAGCCTTAAATGTTATGCTACAGCAGACTCCATTCACTTATCCATCCTCTACGGGTTATGATGTCTGCTATGACTGATGTTTCATTGGAAGATGGAGCACAGTAAAGTTTGCAATTTAACTACAGGGAGAGAATAAGACACACAGACCAGTGAGGAGCCCAGGGAAGAACTGAAGTGCAACAGGCCTCGGGGGCCAACCCTGTGGTGAAGACTTCCTCATAGGTTTCCTCATCTCAGTTTATCCCCACCTTACTGGTCTATAGGTGTCAAATTGATTAAGACTAGGTTAAGAAAAAGAAGAACAAAACCACTATACAATCACTAGAAGTTTATGATTATCAGAGTTAGACAGAAAAACTATACGATCTTCAGAGGTCTAACGTACTAAAGTCTATGCATAAATACTGCTGGTCTTCTGTTTCTTTGTTTTCTTGTGTGCAAGTATGTGTATATCCCATGACGGCTCAAAAGCAGCACCTGGTGTAAAGCATCACCTCAGATATCCATGTACAACCTTCATGACGACATCTGAGCAACTTGGAACAGACATGGAAATGCGTTGGAAATGGACTCCACAGATATTCAGGCGCCATGGACTTTTAGGACTTCCACGCTTATGCTACATGGTTTTCTGTGTCATCATGTAGTTTATACAACATGTTACCACCCTATATGTGTGTCAACAGTATACTCAAGTTAAAGAACAACACTTATGTAAATGTTGGACATGACATAGAATAAGATGTATGTGCCTGTAACTGTCCATAGGATACAGAAGGGATTTAAGAAGGTTTAAATTTGTATTATGTGAGAGTTATTAGAACTCTCAAAGGGGGGACTGTGGGATTACAAATTTAAGAATCTGTTTAAGATCTGATGATCCTACGTCCTAACATAACATCACCTGAAATACTAAGGTGAAGTACATTGTATTTAGCATGTTAAGGTAAAGATGACGACATTAGATGAATGATTCTGTTTAGCAAAGTTTCCAGCAAGGGTTTTCTGCCAGTTCCTGTTCTCTTTATTGTATGTCTAACGGGTCAGATTACTGAGATTCTCACCTTTTGTTGTTAATGGCTCTTGGAGCCCCTGTCCCATTCTTTGAATAGGTATGCTGATTGGATTAGAACTGGCGACACTCTAGAGTCTGGGGCAGGTTCCTATACCTGAATACTTCATTTGCATGCTTTGTTTAAGGTCGTCTCCCTGGTGCTTTGTCTCTATCCCTAAGCACTGCCCCCTAAAATGTATATAACCTTCAATGTACACTGCCTTAGTGAGACTTGGATGACTACAGCGACACACACAGCCAATTTCTCAATAAAGAGTAACTTCTGCTTGAAAGATATCCCAACGTCTCCTGGTCTCTGCTTCGACGAGGAAAAAAGTTTCCAACAACGCCCTGAAAAAATAATCCAGTGACGAGAAAGAAGACTACAATAAGACAGACTTGTGCACTTCCATAAGGTAAAACTCGCAATACTGTTGCAATGTCATTGTGAACTTTGAAATTATGGTTTTAAATATCATAATGCAGTGGTTTTCAGTCGTGGTCCTACAGTTCAATTCATGGAACTCCCTGCAAATGAGTTGATGATCTGAATCAGGAGTTCAATAAGGACATAAAAATCTGTGGAGTGCATCTTTTTAAATTTTTATTGAGGGGTTAATTTACTGAAATATAATTTGTGCTTGCCCTCATTACATTCCTAACCCTTAAGACTTTTAATCATCTTCAAAACACAAATGTAGTTATTTTAATGAAGTCTGATTTGTCGATTCATTGACAGAATACAAATACCACTGTGATGCTTCAGAAAATACGGAATTAGGATTAGTGTTTGGATTAGTTTAATGATCTCTTTATGGACTTTTTGAAGAGACTTGCATTATGTGAATATTTAACTTTGTCTTTTTATTTACATATAAACATTTATAAACACAAACAGATCAGATATGGTAAACGGGAATTCACGCACAAGTTTATTCTCAGTGTTATGCAGCATTGTTTGAGCTTCCACAAGAACTATTTGTGCTGATTAATGTGAATAAAAACCTCAAATATATCTTTAAACTGTGATGGAGTTGCAAACAAGATCCCTGAATGTTGCGACACTGTATATGTTTGGCTCAAAACCTTGAAGCTTGTATTTGTCCCTTGCTGGGTAACCGAGAGACTTTCAGGTTCTGACTCATCGGGAAGCGGTTGTGAGTTATTGACAACAGTAGTTATGTTTTATGAGTAGTTGGTTATGTACCTCTCCTTTGTTCCCTTTCAGGCCCGGTTCACCCTGTTGAGAATAACAGAAGTACATCACACACATTAGCTGCTGTGCAGTTGATCTGCATTAAAATATTATATGAAACAATAATATTATGAACTTAATTGTTGGCATAGCTGAATTTTTAGCATCATTACTCATCTTCAGCGTCACATGATCCTTCAGAAATGTTTCTAATATGCTGATTTGCTGCTCAAGAAACATTTCTTAATATCAATGTTGAAAACAGCTTTTTGTGGAAACCATGATATATTTTTTAGGATTCGTGAATGAATAGAAAGTTCAAAAGTACAGCATTTATTTAAAATAGAAATGTAACATTATAGATTTCTTTACAGTCACTTTTGATCAAATTTAATGTGTCCTTGATGAATAAAAGTATTAATTACTTTCAAAAAAAAAAAAAAAGTTTTACCCCAAATGTTTGAACAGTAGTTTGTGTATACAACTGGGTTTTTTTTGTTTGTTTTTTTCATATAAAAATTGACCAATGTGTTGCCAGACCATTTCTACATGGTTTTTTATTTTCTTCTGGATGGTCACTAAGTAGTTACTTCCTAGCTCAAATCAAAAGAGTCCAACCTCAAGTCTCTATGGTTTCTAAATATGGAGACTCGCGTTCTAACTTCAAAACAAGTGCGTGGGATGTTTTCATTTCCATTGCACAAGCAATGTGGGGCAAGGTGCGTGTCAAAGATTAATACGTAGGTTTTAGGGGGTTGTTCAAATTCATAACCAGAAGTGCATGTGTATTAGCTACATCACTAATAAAGCATAAAGACTGTTACATACATGTTTTCCAGCAACTCCAGGTTCTCCCTGGTTTCCTTTCTCGCCCTGGAATGAGAGATTTATCATCAGAATGTCAATATTGTTCTAACAAAACTGTACAATACCATGGCAAAAAGGCCAACAAACAGTAGTTGGGCTTAATTTCTGAAACCAGAAAGTCTTGGTCAACAAATTTACAGCATGACTGTGCTTATCCACAAGCTGGACCAGCACCAAATCAGCATTAACCACTAAAACCTGTTGTGTGGTACTTTGTTAAAACTTTTTGACTCTGACTGCTGAAAATAAAAATTGCATGTGTTTGTGTCTTCTGTAGGTAGGAATTCCTGTTTGAAAAAAAAAAAAAACCCAGCAACAGTAACACCTTTTTTTTTTACATCCTCTTTTCTCTCTCTCTCACAACATGTTTTTTTTTTTTTTTAAATCAGTCGGTGAGAAATCAAATGTCAAAGATGTCAGTGATCACTGAGCAGTAACAGTACCTGACTTCCCCTTAGTCCAGATGATCCTGAGTCACCCTGCAAAAGTGCACAAGCATGAAAGAGCATGGCATTTAAAGGAATATTTTTAATGAAGTTCCAAACATAGGTTTGGGAGGAGCCTAATCATTCAGTCCTGTCAATCATCATTATGAGGGTATGTAAGCCTCCGTTGAGGACAGCAAGCCAAGTTAGATTAAACACTAAACACTGGATGGGCAGGCAAACTCGTGAAACAATACATTCAAGTGCAAAAGTTTACAGTCCATCCAGAGGTTGCATTAACCAAAAATAGTCATTTGATGAATTACATTTAAAATTCAACACTTTTCATCATTTTGTGTGAAAGTCAGCATGAAATGGAAGTTGTGATAGTCTTTTCTTCCCTATCGTGACGTATACTGTATATCCAGGTGAAATGGCTTCTTAAACAACAAATAAAAATGTAGGGCGGGGCTTGATTTAAACACATCATCAGAGAAGAGATGCAAGAGGGAAAGGATATTTTGATTAAAGATTATGAGAGCACATTAATAAATAAATAAACATAAATCATTTATGATAAATATAGCAATATAGCAGAAAAAACAAGAATGGTCCATTTTGATGTCATGATGATTTTAAGAATCATTCTTACTACAAAATATGCCTATAAGGATTCAAAGTAAAGAAAATAAGAGATAATAAAAAAGGTTTTAAGCACCACGAAAACAGGGCAGGAAAAATATGCAAGTGAGAATTTAGAAAGGAAAATGAACATTTCTGTAATGACTCATGATATTGTTCATTAAATCAAGTGTCTTTTTTTACACTGTAAAGGTGGAAGGAGGGGAAAAAGAGGGGAAAAACGAAATAAGTGATTATTGAAATGTCAAATGCCACATTAAAGTCAGCCTGTCTATTTCCATGTAAGTTTATTTTATTTTTTATTTTTTATTTTTTTTCACTCATTTGACCTTGTAAGTTTTAATTAAAATTTCATAACAGAATCTTTTGGTGAAAATAACAGACTTCTTTCTGTTGCTGTCTCCAATTATTTAGTTCACTTAAACCCCTTACCCGCAAGCCTGCATTCATGCAATTGAGTGAAACACCCACATCTCAAAATCCAATCAACAATCAATCCATACAACCAAGCCCCTTGCCTAAATTGTTTCTTTTTTGATAATCTGTTATATTTAGATGTACATTACAATGCAAAGGAAAATATCTGTCGTTACTTCTGTTTCATTGCGACTTTAAAAATACCAATCATTACAATAGTTTATTGACGAATAAAACATAGCATGAAAGCCAATCAGTGACAGATGATGACTATTTGTAATGCAACCTATGAGTCCATCTATAGTATGGACATTTTTATTAAAGCATCCCAAAGCAAGGTTTGTCTGTGTTGAAGAACATACCTTATGACCTTTGAACCCTGGTAGACCTCTAATACCGGGGGGACCTTGAATGCCGTGCTCTCCATCTGAACCCTGTGGATACATGCATACACCTTTATAAGACAATATTTAGATGGTTCACTTGTACAACATTGCTATACTTAGTAACAGGTATCATTTAATTAGTTTTGTACTAATATATCAATGCATACAAATTTAAACAGATATTGGAATTTGGTTAATACGATAATAATATTTAAAAAATGCAATAAACAGATTATAGTACCGATACTAGTGAAATCTATATCATGAATAATTGTGTTAAAATGATGTTTTAAATAATGTGCAGGAGTAGCCCACTTTTGAAGTTTAGTAATCGTATTAGGTCAGTTTTCAGTCGCCTAATCTAAGACCTCTTAAAATGATAATTAGCACTTTTCTTATACAATTTAAGATATGTAAAAAGACTTTCAATGGCCCTAAATTTGATCAAACTTAATTTAAGGACCCACAGGGACCCTGGACACTTCTCAATGAATAAAGACATACATTTCAGTTTTTTGCATATACTGTTGCTATTGTATGGCTTCAAAAGACCTTTTCATTTTCAGGTGACATATCACTTTAAAACTTAATGTACAATGAATGCAATGGATTAAAAATTGCAACCATTTCACACTCTGTAAAATACACACATTTTCTTGACAGAGGCTTAATATAAGATCTGCTGCTCAAAGTTATTTCCTGAAGCTGTCTGCAAAAGTGGCAGGTATGTCACTAAACAAGATAATATCATATTTTCAGATCTCTATGTGTGGAAATCCCCCTCCCTTAGCTTACTTACTTTAGCACCAGGTGCACCAGGGAGCCCAACCTGTCCATGAGAGCCAGAATTACCCTGTCAACAAACAAGTTTCAATAAAATGTTATATGATATAACATAAAATATATATATAATATTATATAATAATTATACAATATATCAAATTATATATATATATATAATCATATATATTATTATATATAAATTATATATATATAGTACACTTATAATCAAGACGTAAACCGATGCTGAGAAGTGATAGAAAAAAATAAAATACTTTATCAATTAAATGCATCATTGCTAATTAAAATATATTTGTTAAACTCTTTAAAAAATTATATATATATATATATATGTGTGTGTGTGTGTGTTTGTGTGTATGTGTGTGTCTGTGTGCGTATATATATATAATATATATATGACTCAACATTCTTTCGTTACTAGTTCTAAAGTGACGTTTTAGAATTAGTAACGAAGGCTTGGTCCAGCTGTCAACTTGAGATTTGAATCCGTGGCGGAGGGAAGTAGTGCTGCACAAAAGAGGGTTTTAAAGACACTCCGTTGTTGTTCTTATTTGTTTACACACTCGTGCCGTCTAACTATTGTATAAAAGCAATATCACACTCGTAGCCATGTGATATGGCTGTGCCTATGGACGAATCACAGCCGCGCTGATATACAGCCATATCGCACGGCTACGAGTGTGATATTGCTCATAAATATATATATATATATATATATAATCATTGTATGTTTTAGTTTTTTATATCATTTAACAAGTTTATAAATATGTTATATCAAATATGACTTAATGCAAAATATGCAGTAAACTATGCATATTAACTGGGATGATTTACCTTTGGACCAGGAGGACCTTCTATGCCAGGTGGGCCAACTGGGCCTGGGGGCCCCTGAAATTAAAGACATTTTTAAAGACAACTTTGCAATAAGGAAAGCATCAAATATCAGTAATTTGATGCTAAAGCATTTAAAGGTGCAGTAAGTGCTTAAAGCTGAGAAACGCTGTTGAAAATTTAAATCAACACCTAAACTGTGCCAAATGTGCCACCACAGAGCTAGGGTGTTCTGTGTGGTTGCACCAGTTTTGCCATGTGGTCGGTAAAGTGTTATGAGTGGGTTTCTAGGTGATTACAAAAGAGCGCTGGTCCACAAAGACAAAGATATTCTGGTTCCCATTTATGTTTTTTTTTTTTTTTTTTTAAATGATCCAATCTTATATTCTTATATTCTTACAATCTTATGTTTTCTTACAAAAATAATAGGAGCATGATTTTGTGTAGGAACATTTATGCTGCACATGTTGCTCAAAATTAGAGGACTTGATGAGGAAACTAAATAGCTACTGCTTAGCATTTTTAGCATTGAGCCAACAATTTCCAGTAAACAAAAACATCATTCTGTTGAAATTATGAGATACCTGCTGTCCTGTTGGTCCAGTAAAGCCTGCTGGCCCTGGCATGCCTCGATCACCCTGTCAAAATAACTTGTTAAAAGTTGCTGTGACAAAATCAACACTCTTAAAATGACATTAACTGTCATTCAAAAGTTTGGCTGGGTTATAATATTTTTTTAATATTTTAAAGTCTATTATGCTCACCAAGGCAGCATTTATTCAACCAAAAATACAGTAAAATTGTGAAATAGTACAATTTAAAATAACACTTTGCTATTTTAAATATAATTTATTCCTGTGATGCAAAGCTGAATTTTCATTCCATTACTCCAGTCTTCAGTGTCACATGATCCTTCAGAAATCATTCTAATATGCTGATTTTGTGCTCAAGAAACATTTCTTATTATCGTCACCATCAATGTTAACAGTTGTGTTTGATGAATAGAAAGTTCAAAAGAACAGCATTTATTTGAAACAGAAATATTTTTAACATTATAGATGTCATTTAATGCATCTTTGCTGAATAAAAGTATAAATTTCTTTCAAAAAAAGTTTTTTTTAATGAATAGTTTTTAAGTAATTTAAATTCTTACTTGAGGTCCAGCAGGGCCTATCTCTCCAGGAAGCCCCCGTATCCCCTAAAAACAAAAAAAGCAGTCATGTGCCATGGTTTAGGCGGTACAGTTTTGCTTCCCATGAGCCTTTTTCTATCTGTGCAAATTTGAAACAATGATTGCAATACACAGTTAAGGATCTGCTCTGAAACAGAAGCTGAGATAGTCTTTTATTCCCTATTGTGACATATATCAGAGTGAAATGGCTTCTCGAACAAGACTGAATGTAGGGCGGGGCTTGATTTTGTCCACGGGGAATTGATGGGATTGTTGGATCATTGTTGATTTCTTTTGGTCGATCTCATGTTAGTGACAGGTTGTCCCACCCACACGCCAGAAAATGTTATCAGAGAAGCCACAATAAGAGGGACGGGAAGTTTTTTTGATGAAAGATTAAGAGGACGTGAATGTAAAAAAAATTATGTGCATGGATAAATCGTTTATAATAAATCCTGCAATATTCCATAAAATGTTTATGATATCATGGTGACTTTAACATGCTGGCAGCACTTTTTACTTCCACTATTGAATGTTTACTTACCCAGTGCTGCCTTTCCGTGTCATAGCCAAGCCACACTGTAACCCATTAATGTACTGGCAAACATGTATTGTTTCATTAGAGCGGTTTACATCAGAGTTTTATGATGAAAGATAAGAGATAAGCATAAATCACCACACCTATAACCAGCCACAGCTGATACATCCCGTTTCCTGCACCAAAAGATTTTAGGAATCTCAGAATGTTGTAAATTTTCCTTTCAAATGAGCCATTGGCCATAAACAGGAAGCACAGGCCAAACAACTTGTGAAATGAATGAGTGTAAAACTGTTCCTTTGCAAAGTTTCCACACAGTGCATGTGGCAGCAGACGTGAAAGACAGATCTTTTTCAGACGGAAAGAAAAGGAGACAGGTTGGGGGCGTGCAGAAAAACCGCTGACCTCTAGGAGTGCACTAGAGCATTTATTGACATTAAGGAATTGGTTACTAGAAATACCTCTGTCTCCACCTGCTGTGTCCACGATTCAGCCAAATAAAACGGATCCACAGGAAAGAAAGAGAAACGAGAACATTCAGAGGTTCACCACAACCTCAGGAAGAGGGAGGGGTGTATTAACTGTTAAATTAATCACATGACACAGTCTACCTAAAAGTTTCCATAAAGCTACTCTTAGCATCTGGGCTTGGAAACGGGCAAAACTGTGTTCTCGCCAAAACGTTCCCCCAAAAGGGAATACTTACTATATGAATATATTATATCAAACTAAGCCAAGGATATCTAAATATTTACAGGGAGGACTAAACCACATCACTTCAAGTCATTAGCTGTTGGAAGCATAAACAGTCTGAAGTCACTTCAATTTAGCTTTTGATCGAAACCATCTAACACTAACCATGCAGAAATATACAGCTGCAAGTTTCAAGCCGCAGCTGTTAAACAAATAAATGAATAAATAAAGTCTGCATCTCAAAAGTAATAACACACCACTCCTCAACAAGAGCAGTTCATGTTCATAGCGCAAACTGTGCAGGACGAGTTACCAAGGTTTAATTTGGGTCTATTGAAATAACTAACAAGAAGTATGAGCAAAAATAATAGTGATGCGTGTCTAAGAAAGCAGCCTCTAATAAAAGAAATCATTAACTCGTTCTGTAGAAGTGACACCTTTGCAACCACAATCACCAAACTTTGCAAGGCATCAGCAATAAGTTTACATGCTCTTCCTGTCATCTCATTTGTTATGGTGAGAACAAACACGTTCTAACAAAAAAATTTTATGTCACTGATGTAAAAAATGTCACTGCTTTATATATATATACACTGTATATATATACTGTATACTGTATATATATATATATATAGTATATATACACACAGAGAGAGAGAGAGACATTCTTGCAATGTGTGTGTGTGTGTGTGTGTGTGTGTGTGTGTGTGTGTGTGTGTGTGTGTGTGTGTCAACAGCTCAAACAGACCAGCACTAGGCATTTAAATTTAAAAACAGCTGGTTAAAAAAAAAAAAAAAAAAAAAAAAAAAAAATTAGGATTAAGAATAATAATGAACCCTTCTGTAAAATAAAAGGGATTCTGTTTGCTTTGTGGCCAGGACCCTATAAAGACCTCAAGATTAGTCTCTTTCAGTTTGAGGCATTGTGAAATAAGAATGACTAAAACCCCATCTGTTGTGGCACAGCAGCGTTTTCCTTCCTCATTGTCAGAGAGTTGCAGTCCACATATGCATGACTGGTGATGAAACAGGATGATTTTAAAGAACATTTGGTGCATAAACAGAGTTGACGTTGAGTATATATATATATATATATATGTATATATATATATATATATATATATATAGTGTGTGTGTATGTATTCCTGATGTATCCTGGGGATTCGTATCCAAATCTACAGTTAGCAGCAATCTGTGGGGCCTCCTGCAAACCATGTGACACAGCCCTTTCCACCAGAAACAGCATACATGAAAATGTAGTACACTTTCACTACTACACAGTCAATCTCATCACATAAATATTTGATTAAAAGTGAAAACATCAAAACATTATTATAGTGCTAATGTGTCATTTAGAAAGTTTTAATCTGGTGGGCTATAGAAATTTCGCAGCAAGATAACCTGAAAACTAGAGATTCACTAGAGAGCAGATTCAAAAAGGTGCTGGAAACATCACAGACTTTGGTCCATATTGACATACAGCACCACATGGTTTCTGCAGTTTTGCAGAACATCCCAAAGCTGCTCTATTGGATTGAGATCTGGTGACTGTGGAGGCCATCTGAGTTTAGTGAACTCATTGTCATGTTCAAGAAACCAGTTTGAGATTATTTGACATGTCACTTGACATGGTTCATTATACTGCTGGAAGTAGCCATCAGAAGATGGGTATACTGTGGTCATAAAGAGATGGACATGGTCAGCAGCAATACTATAGCAAGTAGGCTATAGCCAATGTTCAGTTGGTACTAAAGAGGCCCAAAGTGTGCAAGGTAAATATCTCCCACACCCTTACACCACCACCACCAGCCTGAACCATTGATTCAAGGCAGGATGGATCCATGCTTTATAGTTTATGCCAAATTCTGACCCTACCAACTGAATGTCACATCAGAAATCAAGATTCATCAGTCCAGGCAATGTTTTTCCAATCTTCTCGTCCAGTTTTGGTGAGCCCGTGTGAACTGCAGCCTCAGTTTCCTGTTCTGACAGGAGTGGCACTGGTGTGTCTTCTGCTGCTGGAGCTCATCTGCGTCAAGGTTGGATGTATTCAGAGATGCTCTTCTGCAGATCTCGGTTGTAACAAGTGGTTATTTGAGATACTGTTGCCTTTCTATCAGCATAAACCAGTCTGGTCATTCTCCTCGGGCCTCTGGCATCAACAAGCTATTTTTGCCCACAGAATTGCCACTTATTACGTTATCTAAAATATGTTCTCTTTTTCTTAACATTCTCTGTAAACCCTAGAGACGGATGTGTTTGAAAAACCCAGTAGATCAGCAGTTTCTGAAACACTCAGACCAGCCCGTCTGTCACCAAAAACCATGCTCAAAGTCACATAATCTTTCTTCCCCATTCTGATGCACAAGTTCAGCAGATCATCTTGACCTGGACTGCTTTCCACTCCAGTTTTAGACACGCACTCGCAAACTTCCCTAAACACGTCCCCTCTGGGAATCCCTGCCGCCATTTTGAAGTGCGTTCCACTTCGTGAAGTGGACGAGGGAAGTTTATATGGACAGACCCTCGCTCCCTCGATTTTGACTTCATATGTACACTTCAGGCAGCTTCATAACCCACAATGCAACACGATTGTGACGTCACCACAAATCACGTTTAAATTTACCCCACCACAAACAACTCTATGATATATTAATTATTTTTTAAACATTTAAAACACACATATATACATATACAATGCTGTATTAAACAATTTTGTAAGGGGAAAAAATAAATAATTAATCAAATCAGCTCCATTGATCAAGGACTTCCAGTTCAGCCCATACAAAGGTTCCGCCAGTAGTGGGCACTCGTGCAACGTAAGCAATGACGTACATCCGAGTCAACGAGACCGAGGGAAGTTAGCGAGGGAAGGGCATTTAAAAAAACGAACTGGAACGCAGCCCATGTCCACATGCCTAAATGCATTGAGTTGTGATTGGCTGATTAGATATTTTTGTTAAAGAGCAGTTGAACTGGTGTACCTAATAAAGTTGCTTAAAAATGGTTTTGTTCTGTTGTAAACAAACACTGTGGCAGAAAACAGATTAGGGAATAAATATACAAAGAACAGACACATAAGATGGGAAAATAAACTCACAGGGATTCCTGGTTGTCCATCTGATCCTGAAGCGCCATCACCTCCTTTCTCTCCCTGAATGAAAACAAAGCAGTCAAATGCTGTTAAAATCTAATTGCACCTCAAAGACCATTAGGTACACTGACATTTTTTTCTTGAAAATTAAAATTAGATGTATGCCCCTATTGGCATTACTGTAATGCAAAAAAGTAAATAATTGAATATATTATTTAAATAACATTGTTTTTTTCACCTTACATTTCCAGAATATATTTCCAGAAATGGGGGAAATGTGGTAAGCTGTAGGTAAAGGCTCTCACTGTGCCTTAAATAATCATGGTACATTCCACTAATTGCAGATATAATTAGAGTTTTGCCGTTCCAATTTGGGTTACATTTTTACATACTAATTACATAAAGAGAAATCAAGCGCTGAGAAGTTAAATATGCACACATCTTAATTGTAAAGTAAGTATGAAATCTGAGACAGTCTGTCATTAAAATCTAAACATGTTACACCCAACTGTAAAGAGAGCTTATCTAAAGACTTTTTTGCACTTTCTGAGGCACTAAATTACAAGCTGTACACATGTGGGAATGCTGGTAAGAGATGTCCTCCTTTCTGAATCCTAAAATAGCACGTTTCTGGTTACATGTGCATGTAATTTGTGTATGGTGATACACACCTGACAGAAAATATGTAATGTCCCACATTCTGCATGAGGCGTGGGGAATAACACACTACCATACTGCCCTACAAAGGCAAACAGTGTAACTACACATTTCTTTTAGACTATGATAGGTCCTGTGACAGACAAGTTTGACTCGACTAAGCTCAGATTCAGAGAAAAAAAGTGTGACTTTTTATATTTGAATATTTAATTAATCAAAAAACATGTAAGACATTTGCAGATGTAGTTATGCCTTTATATGGTGGCAAACTTATACTATTTATGCTTTCTGTTCACAGCATATGTGAATTTTTTTCTCATACGTGGAAGTTGTATGCATATTTATATATATATATATATATATATATATATATATATATATATATATATATATATATATATATATATATATATATATATATATATATATATATATATATATATATATATATATATATATATATATATAAAGTTGAAGTTGTGACCCTGGACCACAAAACCAGTAATAAGTTGCATATGTATATTTATAGCAATAGCCAACATTGTATGGGTCAAAAAGATACATTTTTCTTTTATGCCAAAGATCACTAGGATATTAATAAAGATCATGTTCCATGAAGATATTTTGTAAATTTCCTAGCATAAATATATCAAAAAATGTATTTTTGTCAGTGGATATGCATTGCTAAGGAATTCTCAATATTTTCTCAATATTTTGATTCTTTTTTTGATTTTCAAACCATACATACATCAATGGAATCTTATTTTTTTTTAGCTTTCAGATTATGTATAAATCTCAATTTCCAAAAGTTTTATTTATTTATTTAAAAACACATATATAAGCATATATATACTGTGCAATTCCTAAAGCAGCCTAAATCAACTGCCCTCAGTGTTAATGTAAAATAGGGCTGTGCTATAAGATACTAAAGGATCATTCCGTGTCATCAACCAAATTTCGTAAAACTTCCCCAGCAATTTTTGATTTTGTGAATATTTCTTTCTGTAGAAAGACAAACATAAATAGTTATGAAAGCCAAAATATGAAATGTCCCAAATGTGTATTTACTGAGTAATCCACTATTTTTGTAGAGGGTGGTGAAAATTTTCACCTGAGATTTCTTAACAAACTTTCCTTTTGGTATCTTCAGGCCCTTGATGGTTCAATCCGAGAGATATGGAGATCTTAATGTGGCTACATAATAATATTTATGGCACTCAGACAGGTGTTCTATGCAGTTGAGCTGAGATCCATCTCTAGTTTTAACATTATTTCTTTAGATATTCCTCTTTAAAAGAAAACCACTGAAAATATGTACAATTGACCAATTTACACATGAAGCCGCATTAAGATCTCCATATCTCTGGGACTGAACCATTGAGCGCCTTTAAAATGAAGATACCAAAAGGAAAGTTTGTTAAGAACCAGAATCTAAAAGGATATTAAGATATCTTTAACACTTCTTGAGTTACAGGCATGCAAACCTGAGGCAAAAAAAAAGACAGCTTTTTCCCATTTTTGAACTCTCGCCGTTGGCATATAATGTTACTAATATAATTTTACTAATAGACCTACCAATCTCTGTGTAAAAATAAAATAAAGTCATTTTTACACCTCTCTAATTTGGTTCCAAATCTCAGGTGAAAATTGTCATTTTGACCCCCCCTCTACAAAATAGTGTATTACTCAGTAAATACATATCTGTGACATTTAATATTTTGGCTTTCATCATTATTTATGTTTGTCTTTCTTCAGAAAAAAATATTCACAAAAAATCTAAATCTGAGCCGGGGACCTCTGATTGTGTTCACTTCCTAAAGTGTTTCATGTCTAATAAGTCAGTCTTCTCATTTTTACTGAATGCTATAATATAAATTTCCCAGTATATTTCTCTCTTACTGTACTTCTCTTTCACACACATAAATTGACGCACATGTATACTTCACCCTGAGGCTCTGACATTTGGAAAAGACCTCACACAAGCATGCTCTCAAAACATGACAAACAATAATTGTACCTTATACCGTCGCTCTGCAATTATATCCAGGAGAAGGCCAATTAAAAGGAATTTATGAGATTCCATATGACTTTTATCTCTTTTAACCTTTTGGTGGTTGTTGTGCATCCAATGAAAGTTTGATGCAGGTAAAACGTAAATTATGACCCATTTCTGTTCAAATAAACTCATAATCAACCTAGTCACGAGTCGTTCTTGGGTTTTGGGGTTTGTGTGTTTCAGTTTCTTTTAACAGTCCATATGCATGTATGTCTGCATGTCATGATTAAAGGCTGTTTCCAGTGCTGGTGGCACCACTAATGCTGCAGGAAACCCACCCATACGAGGGTGCTCTCTTTTGGCGTGCCACATGAAACCAAGTTTTGGTTAAATAATGATCCCTCAGTGGTCTGGGGAAACCTGATGTTGCCGCTACAATTCTGTCTCAGATCCAAAGTGGGAAGGCCAGGACTTAACAAGGAAAACTAGCAAACGTGATAATAGTGATCCTGTCCAGGGCTGCGTTTCTCGAAAGCATTGCTGATCGTAGAGACCATTGGTGCCAAATGGTTCAACGATCTAATCACAGAAACACAGCCCTTGAGTTCTCATCATGCATATGCTAGCCCCTTATTATTTTATACAACTGGAAGACAATTTCTTATCAAAGTGCTAAAATGCACAGTATAGCAAAGCTATGATACAAAAAAATTAATTCACAAAACACAAAACACACACTCTCAAACATGAATCTGAAATCATCATAAACAAGTAGCTTCAACCGCCGTGTGATGCATCAAGCATTTAAACCCCTGCTTGCGCAAGTCAATTTACTGGTATTTGCGCCATTATTTACGGCCCAAAAAAGCATGTCTTTAACATAATGTTTACTTAATTTCAGTGAACATTATCAAGAAGTGTTTTGAATGTTTTTAAAGGCTATTTAATAGTTTGTTGGACAAAATCTAAATGTCACATCTTTCAAACAGAGCCACATCCAAACCTGAACAAACATTGAGCTCTGCCAACAGTCAAATCAAAGCCCTGTACTGATAAACAGGCTTGATTTAATGGGGCAGTAAATGGCAGGGCGGCACTAATTTTCAGGGATCAGGCGGCACGCAGATGCTAAGACAGATGCAGTAGCCTGAAAATAGATCTGAGCGACAGACTTCAATTTATGTCTAAAAAACTCCACTCAAATGCTCAAACTACTCTATGGCGGAGGTGGGGGTTAAATAAATATATACTATCTCTTTAATATCTCTCCATCTTCATCTCTTAATGAAATTCAAGATTCGAGATTTTGCTTAAGTCTACTTTTCAGATGTTTCTGAAGGTTTGTTCACCCAAAAATGAAATTTCTCACCCTCATGTCGTTGCAAACCCGTAAGACCTTTGTTCATCTTTGGAACGCAAATTAAGATATTTCTGATGAAATCCGAGAGCTCTCTGATTCCTCCAAAGACAGCAATTTAACTACCACTTTCAAGGCCCGGAAAGTACTAAAGACATCGTTAAAATAGTCCATGTGACTGTAGTGGTTCAACCTTAATGTTGTGAAGCGACAAGAATACTTTTTGTGCGCAAAAACAAAACAAAAATAGTGATGTTATTCAATCATTTTTTCTCTTCCCTGTCATTCTCCTACGCTGTTTACGTTCAGCACTTCCAGGTTCTACATCAGAACGCCAGCTCAGTATTGAGAATGACACAGAGGAGAAGAAATTGTTGAATACAATACTACAATACTTCAATACTACAATACTTCATGCTGTAAATAGACATCTTTGACACTTCTCATCGAAAGCTTACACAGATACACACAGGAGCATTTGAAAGCAGGCTTCTATCAGAGGATCCGTCTATCAGTGGATAAATTTGGGATCTATTTACAACGTTTTTGAAGCGTTGATCATTGTAGCTACATATGTTGAGCTCGTGAACACAACGGCCAATCAGAGGTGTTTAAGAAGAAAAGAGGGAAATGGTGGTATTGTCACATTTTCTAAAATTTCAGTACCAACTTGGTACTGTCACAGTAATGTAGCACATCTAGTCAAGAGATTCAAAAGAGATAAAAATGTCTCAAACTCTGCTCGGATTTGCCAAGATACCAGTCATCTCAATATGACCTCAAACATTTTTCATCAAATTCTTCCAAGACCAAATTATCTAAGCATACCATTTGTCCGTAGTTTTTTCTATTTTAATTCTCTTAAAATACTGAAGAATATATATCTGAGAAAAAAAAAACTGATGCTTAGTGCAGTTGAAACTTCCTGAAAACTCTCTTGAGCAATAAAAGAGCAACATATGGATTGGCCTACAACACCAGGAGTGTACAATATTCATCATGCATGTTTTTAATATTCATAGTGGCATCCCCAAATATTACTGCTAGATGCTAGTTTATTTTTAAAAGTGTCAACATCCTGCTGAAAAATCAGCTTTGCTATGAAACACAAACTTCATAAAAGCAACATTCATCTTTTATTTATCATAATACCACAGTATTCATCTATAATAATGCTAAACCTGATGTAAAATGTAACCAGCACACAGTAATTAGGCTGGCATGTGACCTTATATTCATATAGAGCAGAGAGCAGCTCATGATGTGTACTGTGTCATTGACCCATCATAATCTAGGCGTTTAAGTCTCTATATATAGAGCTTTGGGCAAGACAGCAGTCTCCTGCTGGCAAAAAGCTAAGAAAAATGTCAGAGAGACGGATAAAAAGGATCGACGACAAGACCACAAATATGCCCTTACGCTTAAAATAATCCAGGACTTTCTCGTGTGAGAGGATGTCTGATTGTATCCCCAACACATCTGACGGTGTACACCCTGTGCTGCTTTAAATACTTTGAAATTCTGGGTGTGATGTTGAAATTTACTTTAGGTTTGTCTGTTTATACTGTGTACTAGGAGCAGAAAACAACGCCACTGATTCACATGAACTTCATCATGTCATCAACATCACTTGAATTCATGAGGTACAGGACTAGAGATTTGTGGGTGGGGTTTGGCTAAAAATATACACCACAAAAAAGTGCATTTACAGTCTTTTTTGTTATACAGCACAACAATGTTTTGAAACAGGAAGCGCATTCTTTCTTATGCACAAGTCAACAGAAAACAAGTTGTGCGCTTCTTTAGCATTTCCTTCCTTTGCAATCAAAACAAATCAGAACTGGTACATTTTATGCACCACTTTTATGCACCACTGCATCTTTACACTGAATTTCACAGTAAAAAGTGATTTTCTTACTCAGAATTTTTGTCTTGTTTTCCAGTACAAACATCTAAGCATTCTTAAAAAAAAGAGACACTTGCCTGAAAAGCAAAGGGACGTAACATAAGAAATTAAATTCTTTTTTTTTCTGATACAGTAACTTTATGTTTAAAACAAGGAAAAACATTTTTCAGTGGGGTAAAGAAAAATGTTTATTTTTCTGACCCCATTAGCAGATTTTTTTTCTCATTTTAAACATAAACTCACTTAATTTTGAAAAATTTATAAGCAAATAAGACTTCATTTCTTAAAGGGATAGTTAACCCAAAAATGAAAATTTGATGTTTATCTGCTTACGCCAAGCGCATCCAAGATGTAGGTGACTTTGTTTCTTCAGTAGAACACAAATGATGATCTTTAACTCCAACTGTTGCCATCTGCCAGTCAAATAATGGGAGTGAATGGGAACTCGAACAATAAGAGTCGAAAAAACTTCCATAGACAAATCCAAATTAAACCCTGCAGCTCGTGACGACACATTAATGTCCTAAGACACGAAACGATCAGTATGTGTGAGAAACCGAACAGTATTTATATAATTTTTTACCTCTAATACACCACTATGTCCAACTGCGTTCATCACTCGTTTAGTAAGGTCTGATCGTGCTCAGCGGAAGTGATGTCTCGCGCATATACTTCAAATTGAAGTCTTCAATGAGTGCTAGACATCACTGCCACTGTCAGAGCGCGATCAGACCTCACTAAGCAAATGCTGAACGCAGTTGGACATAGTGGTGTATTAGAGGTAAAAAATGAAATACTGTTCGGTTTCTCGCACAAACCGATCGTTTTGTGTCTTAGGTCATCAATGTGTCATCACGAGCCGCAGGGTTTCATTTGGATTTGTCTGTGCTTGTTTTTTTGACTCTTATTGTTCGAGTTCCCAGTCACTCCCATTATTTGACTGATAGACGGCAACAGTTGGAGTTAAAAATCATCATTTGTGTTCTACTGAAGAAACAAAGTCACCTACATCTTGGATGTGCTGGGGGTAAGTAGATAAACATCAAATTTTCATTTTTGGGGGAACTATCACTTTAAGTCATCTTGATTCTCAAGTAAACGTATATTGATGTAAAAAAAAAAAAATATATATATATATATATATTATATATATTAAGATATTTGTACTGGAAAACAAGACATACAGTCTTTTGGCAGTGCTTAAAGATGCAATATGTAAGATTTCCTATCCGCTAGAGGTCGCTAGAGGCCTATTCAAAACAAAGGTGTAGCTTGATGATGCTAAGTTTGAGCGTGGTTAACTCATTTTAAAACGAAAATTCTGTATTAGTTACTAAAACTAAATCTGATTACGCTATGTTAGCAACTTCACAAAATAGTGTTTTTTCTGAGGCATATATATCATTGGCCTAGTGGTTTTTGGATATTTTACTGCTAAATTCTTACATATTTCACCTTTAAGGCCCCTGCCTTTTAATAACTGCTTTTAATGACCTCCATTATCATAACGTCAAGGACAAAACTCCTGGTTGTGAATGATTATGATTACAGAAGTAGTTTTAGTTGAATTACAACAGTTTTGGATGCAATGTCAGACTGAAATCTGTCTTACCTTGGGACCAGCAGGTCCAGGTAGACCAGGTGTCCCAGGTTCACCCTGCAAGGGAAAGAAAATAAGAAGACCTTCAGTTAAAGACTTACATTTCCAAGTGGGATAAATATGTTAATGATCACTAATGCACAGTATAAACATTCATGAGTAAAGCTGATTGTTTACATTTGGTCCGGGTTTTCCAGGTGGTCCCATTTCCCCTGGCTCTCCTGGGATTCCCTATAAGGTCAAGATATTTTGCATAAGCAAAATATTGTTTGGTCATCATTTAATGTAATTTTCAATTGATATATTATGATGTATTGTTTTTACCTTGCTTCCTTGAATTCCAAAGTCATCCAAATCCAATTTGGAAAAGCCGGTTCCCTAAAGGAGATTTTAAGGAAATAATTTCAGTCAATGAAGTTTTTGCTTACTAAAGAGAAACTTTATACACTTAACCAGAAATTCAGAAATTCTGAAAGTTTGAGACTAACTGTTGGTCCTGAAGGCCCCGGTGGCCCTGGTGGTCCCATTTCTCCCTATTAAAAGGTTGGAGGGAAAATTATACAAGCCATTATATACTTTTTAATTTTAAAGACAATGACAAATTCAAAATCTACATACTTTGGGTCCTTCCAGCCCTCGCTCCCCCTTTTGTCCTGGTTCACCTGCTTCACCCTATAAATAAAGGAATAAAATAATAACATAAAGCTTTGAGAAAATCAGAAAATGTTCTTGATATTTCACTCACTTGCTGTCCATCTCGACCAGGCTCTCCAGATGCTCCCTTCTCGCCCGGTTTCCCCTGATGGATGAATAAATCATGAGAGTATCACATTTGTTCAAACCTCCTGAGCCACAAATAAATATACCTACACCAGTAATAATTCTACTTACAGGTTTACCATCAGGGCCAGGAGGTCCTTCCCTGCCTTTCTCCCCCCTGAAGCCCTGTGTTCAATCAGTGAAGAGTTAAATATGCGCTTTAAACAGATGTCCCAACAAGCAAAAGACCTCAGCAAGTTTGTCAGTCCATCCAATGGGATGCATAGTTGAAAAATGCCTCACCATAGGTCCAGGTAGACCGGGCAGCCCAGGTTTTCCACTGGGGCAATCACAACCTTCTACAGCAGGAGAGCGATCTGAAGGACACTGGGACATACAAAACATTGCACATAAAATACAAACAAAATAAACCAATCCACAATAAAAAGAACATTTAATTTAAAAAAGCAAGAATAGTTAAGCTTGTAACTTACCCTGTCATCATCCTATAACAAACACAGAAAGATAAATTAGAGTGAAAAGCAAATCAATGGTGGCAGATAAACACTTGAGTGAATGAGTTAACCTAGATTGACTCATTCCTGGATCAACATCCTTGTTGGTCCTGAAAGAACCTTACTATCAACCAATCAGATTAGAAGGTCTTACAGGTTTGGATTGACATAAGGGTGAGTAATTAATGATAGAAATTTCATTTTTGGGTGAACTAACCCTTTAAGGTAATGGATGAATGGGCATAAGTGGCATAAGGTTAAGGCTGTTATTGCTGAATAGAAATGTTGTTCCAGAATTAACAAAGGATGTTGATCCAGGTTGTACATGCCCAATAGTGTGGCAGATAATACTACGGTCTTACCACAGAGTAAATTTCACATGCTGTCTCTCGTTCACTTTGCTGAGGGTCACAGTAGAGCCGTAACTTCTGCAGCACAATCTGATAAAGCACCACAAAACACAACAGAAATGTAATGATCTGACCATTTGTTGAACAATATTGTGCTAGCAAACTGCCAACTACCAGTCTACCACTACAAACGTGTGATCAGTCAGATGTCAAAAAGTGCATAAAATGTTGGAAACACTCACAGGGACTGTAGTCTCGATATTGACTTTCTTGGCCACCTGAGTCTTTCCGTTAATGTAGATAGGAATAACTGGATCTAGGAGCTGCTCCTCCACGTATGCACCATCTACGAAACAAGTGATGCGTTTGGGTTTCACCAAAAACTTCAGCTGGTGCCAATCCGTGTCAAAGAGCCTCTATGGGGACATAAATCATATTGTTAAAAGACATACACATTCAGTCATATCATTTATGAGAGACAAGTACACACCTGACAGGTAACAATCTGAGACAAGAGAGCCGTCGCTATTTTCATTATTAAACACTTGCAGTGTATAATGCATAAACACAACTTCATTCTTTATAAATCTCTCCAACAGTGTAGCATTAGCCGTTAGCCACGAAGCACTATCAAATTCATTCAGAATCAAATGTAAACATCCAAATAAATACAATACTTAGGCGATTAGACATGCTGCATGACGAACACTTTGTAAAGATCCATTTCGAGGGTTATATTAGCTGTGTGATCTTTGTTTATGCAATGACTGAGTCTAGAGCTCAGGAGGGGGCGGAGAGTGCGATCAATTAAAGGGGCCGCAGCCTGAATCGGCGCATTTCTAATTATGCCTCAAAATAGGCAGTTAAAATTATTATTTTTTTTTTTTAATCTATCGGGCATTTTGATTTGCAACTTCACAGACACATTCAGGGGACACCTTAGACTTATATTACATCTTGTAAAAAAAAATGCTCGATGGCACCTTTAAAATTAACTTTCCCCAACACTGGAAATAGTAGATAATTTAGGCACCTTATCAACCTACTATAGGATATGGGATGCAATAATTCTTATCTTACCTACTATTTAGCATGGATATTGTGTGAACTGGGATGCAGTGTTTATCTTAATGAGATTTAAAAATGGCAAAAATTTCACAGACCTTAATCCCTCTGTCATTAAATATGACTGTCTGCTCTTTCTTCAGAGTGCTGGTGCAGGTAAAAGTGACCGATTTGTCTGCTCCATTCACAGTCACAGCAATCTGCTTAACCCCATCCTGAGATAACACCCTCAAGAGGTCAAACTTCATCCAGTGAGCTGGGTTTTTCAAGCGTAGTGTTGCCACAAACACAAAAGCTGGTGGAAGGCCTTCTGGGAAGATCTCTCTGTGAGGATCATCAGGTGTAGGTCAAAGTAGCCCGAATTTCTTACCACAGGAATTCACTCAACATCTAATTTACATCACATTGACAAGCACTTCAATGTGTGCAAGAATATATCTATATATCTATCAGCTATAGATTGCAAAGCTAAAATCACCTGGTGTTGTGAGTGATGTCCATGCGAGGGCTGAGCTGTGACGCTCTCTCTGATATCAAAGAGCCCTGAACCTTCTGAGCCACCTGCTCGATCTTCATCAGGCTCATTAGATCAAAGCCTTTCTGGTCGTTCACTGTCCCAGGGATCCGCGTCGGACACACCGATTCTGTGAATGAGAGAATGCAGCCACTCAGTTCACACACTTTACAGCCTTTAGTTGCACTTCAAATGCTTTGCATCAGAACGTGTTTTGCTAACCAGACAACCACAACAGAATAAGAAAATGTCCATTATTTGAGATCTAATTTAATGAGGTCTCTTTAATATCTCAGTTGTTTCTCCTAAACAGCAGTGAGATTATATGGAGAGCAAATGGAGACTTAGGTCTTCAGATTCTGATTCTTTAGAAGAGATCTCAACACTGGAAAAAAGTCTCATATTTGCCAAGACACCAAAGTCAGAGATCTTAAAGGATTAGTTCACTTCAGAATTAAATTATCAGAAGACAATTTAATTATCTCCATGTCATCCAAGATGTTTATGTCTTTCTTCCTTCAGTCGAAAAGAAATAAAGGTTTTTGAGGAAAACATTCCAGGATTTTTCTCCATATAGTGGACTTCAACAGTTACCAACAGGTTAAAGGTCCAAATTGCAGTTTCAGTTATCTTCAAAGGGCTCTACATGATCCCAGATGAGGAATAAGAGTCTTATCTAACGTAACGATCAGCTATTTTCTAAAAAATAAAAATTGTACACTTTTTAACCACAAATTAAAAAGTAGCCACGCATTACGTAATCACGATGGAAAGGTCACGTGTGATGTAGATGGAAGTACCAAAAAACTCCATCTCATTTTCTCCTCCATGTTCAAAATTGTCCAACATTGTTGTTTTACCCTTTTTTGTAAAGGGCGTTTGACTTAGTCTTTGCACAATTGCTTTGTAAACACTTACTCGATATTTCCACCTACTTTGCATGACCTTTCCAAGGTGATTACGTAATACGTGGTGCATCGCAGAACAGTGCAAGATGAGTATTTGTATATTCCAAATACAAATAAGTATTTGTGGTTTAAAGTATATAACTTTTTTTTTTTAATTTTTTTTTAGAAAATGACCAATCATTTAGCAAGATAAGACCCTTATTCCTCAGCTGGGATCGTATAGAGCCTTTTGAAGCTGCACTTGAGACTGCAGTTTGGACCTTCAACCCGTTGGTAGTCACTGAAATCTACTATATGGAGAAAAATCCTGGAATATTTTCCTCAAAAACCTTAATTTCTTTTCGCCTGAAGAAAGAAAGACATAAACATCCTGGATGACACGGGGGTGAGTAAATTATCAGGAATTTGTAATTTTGAAGTGAACTAATCCTTCAATATAAACTCAAGATTTCACTTCAAATTCTTCCAAAACCAAATCTGAGCCACTATCCACATTCATGTTATAACTTTGACTCATTCGTGTTCATTTTTATTCCTCCAAACTAAGGAATTTCAGGAGAAACATCAGAGACAAGGTTGATTTTTTTTTTTTTAATTAATCATAACTAGTAGGAACTCTCTCCAGCTTGAGCAATAAAGAAAACAAACCAACAAGCAGTGACCAAAACAACAGAAAATGAATGCCAGTACATAACCATGTAGCATTAAAAAACTAGTCCACTAGTCCAAAAATACAATCTCCATTGTTCTGTAAGCATCCTGTCCTGGCAGATGATGACCAACAGTTTCTCTTCAAAAGTAAACAAATGTACTGAGCCCCATGTTTTTGTCCCTGTAATGATTATAAAAATATGCTCCAAAGTCAAGCATGACTCACCCTCGCATAGTTTCTGCTCCATCAGGTCCCATATGCTTGCAATAGATTTGTAATCCTCCACGTGTAGCACGTAAGTAGAGGCTGGCTTGTTGGCCACGGACACCAACTCAGAGTTAGTGATCTCATTTCCCACACCGACTGCAAACAGAACAATATTCTGTGCTCTGGCCTCCATTGCAGCATCCTCAACGTCATCCTGTGAGCGCCCATCGGTGAGAACCACGGCGATGCGGTTTCTGGGAGACTGGGTGGTGCGGTTAGGCATCCCGAAGACGTGGTCTGTGGCAAACTTGATGGCGCGGCCGGTCCGCGTGTTTCCTCCCAGGTACAAGATGGAAGTGATGGCCTCGATGAGTTCCTGGCTGTTCTGATGCTTTCCCAGAGGAATCTCCAGTCGAGGGGTGTCACTGTACTGGACAACTGCCACCTGAGTGTGCCTGGTGCTCACGTCAAAGCCACTGGTGATGTTGATGAGCCAGCGCTTGGCTGTTTCAAAGTTGGGGACCCCCAAGCTTGAGGAGCCATCGATGATGAACGCAAGGTCATTGGGAGTTGTGCTACAACCTGCAAACCCAGGAAAACATTGGCCCATAGAGTCCACATGCACACAAACTTGTGTTACAATTCTTGAGGAAATGTAGAGTGAAGATGTTGAGAGTTGCTCAATTTACCTGAATTCACCCTACAGCATCTACACAATTAATTTACTTTTCATTTATGCATTTGGCAGACACTTTTATACAAAGCAACTTACATTGCATTCAAGGTATACCTGTACATTTTATCAGTTTATGTATTCCCTGGAAATTGAACCCATGACCTTGATGTTGCTACTGCCTTCAATCACCTTGTTGAGCTACAAATTCCTCAAGAGTGTCACTTTAATGCACATTTATATTGTTAAAAAGTGATTCAAACCATTTGACTAATACATCGTAAAGTATAAGACTAAGAATAAGATAACAAACCAGCTTGAGTGTCTTCTTGCTGGAATCCACTGATGTACGGCAACAAAATGCAAACAATGAGTAAACAAAACCTCCATGTCCTCATGGTATGGCAACTAGAAGCCAAGCAGCAGGAAGAAAAATCCTGTGAAAAAGATGACATTTTATGTAAAGTATAAATATCAATATACACATATACACACACATATATATATATATATATATATATATATATATATAGATATAGATATAGAGAGAGAGAAAGAGAGAGAGAGAGAGCATTCTCAGAATATTTAAATTTTTTATTATTTAAAATGAAATTTTACAATAAAATTAAAACATTCTGAATCTGCACTTTCAAAAAAAGTACTGCGGAAGTACCAATGATCAGATGTGCCGTCAAATCGATTAATCGTGATTAATCGCATATAACATAAAAGTATAATATATGTGCGTATATACATACATACATACAGGTACACACACACATACATATAAAATATAATAAAATATATACACACAAATTATGTAAACAAACTTTTATGTTAAATGCGATTAATCGTGATCGTTGATTAATCAGTTTGACAGCACTTATACCACTGTATGATAGGTTACTTTTATAAATGCATCCAAAAACTATGGATATCATGATTTTATTTTGTAGTTATACCATGGTCCTTGAAAAAGTTAAATTGAGAGAACATCAAAAATGTCAATAAACAAGAAGAAAGAAAAAAACTCTCTCTCACCAACAATGCAAGTCCTGGATATCCACAAGTTTAAACAGTCAGTCGCCACCAACACGTTACAAGGCAACAGCTAAAAAAGCTCTCATCACTGACATGAGTTACAGTCCAGTGCAGCAGAAACAGTGCGCAGATGGCAAGATACAGCCAAAGACTATTTTATATCTGCACCCACAGTGACGTACAGCCTTCCCTGGGCAGAATGAAAGAGCGACAGGCATCAGAGAGAGGGAGGAGTACGGGTTTAACCCTCCACAAAACCATCTTCAAAGAAAGTCAAGCCAAATGGCTCCAAGCCTCCAATCCCAAGGCCCATTCCACAAATAGCGCAGTCCAAAACGTCTTTATTTTCTCTGCCGTCATGCATTGAGTTATTTAGAAGAGTCCATTGACATTACATTAACATCATGTCTGTGCAATGTCTTTTGTGTTACAGAGATGACTATGTCTTTATTCTTCCAGTAGCAGCACATAGTTTGTTTCCATCTGTTTAGGCCAGATACTTAAACACAGATGTTGCCACCTTCCTTTGAATCCCAATACTGTGAAATAACTCTTAGGGGACCACCGTCATTCTCTATTGGCCTGTTTATGAATAAAAATATGTTTAGAAAGAAAGTAGCACATCCAACCACATTAGTACCTGGGGAAGGAATATGTACCTGTGAGTTGCTTTGCTAAACGCCCCTGTGTATATATTTATACACCACAGAATTATACACATATGCGCTGTTCAAACACTTTTATATATTGGCACAGCTATTTTGGATCAAAGGTGGGCCCCTTCGGCTACCAGAGGAATCACATTAGACAAAAATAGAGAAGACATAAACAACTCAACTGAACTGAAGCATGTGAGTTTAGTTTAATGGGGTGTAGTGTTTTTAATATGATGTAATGACGGTGAACTACAATGCATTTGTTGTGTGGACAGGATCTAGGGTGGAAAAGCACTTGGAAATGAATGTGGCATGCACAGAAGCATATCATCTCAAGAATGAGGAATGTTTAAGTATATTCAATGAAATGATGGTATTGGGGAGAGTGGTTATGACATTGGTTTAAAGTTAACTCTAAATGTTCTTGAAACTTTGAGAAGTATGCATGTCACGGCTATACAATGTCGCCCTCTAGTGGATACAAAGGTCTTTACACTGAGTACAACTAGGGTTTCCCCAGAGGCCTCGGGAGCCCCTAGTGGTTCGTGGTGGAACTGCAAATGATTCGTAGAATTCAATTAAATGTGTACTTTTAAATGTGATCATTAAAAAATGTATTAA